>NW_007082832.1:141080-145571 GCF_000164805.1 Carlito syrichta
GGTTCTTGTCTCCCCAGTGGTAGGTGGTGGAAGCATTGTTGAAGATGAGTTGATTGAGAAATTGAGGTTTTGCTTCTGGAATCTCAGTTCTATTCCATTGGTCTATATGCCTGTTCTTGTACCAATACCAGGCTGTTTGGATTATTGTATCTTTATAATAAAGTTTAAAGTCTAGGAGTCTAATACCTCCTGTTTTTTTGTTTTTTTGTTTTTTTTTTTTTACTGAGGATTGTTTTGTCTATTCATGGTCATTTATTTTTCCATATGAATTCCTGAATTGTTGCTTCTAGGTCTGAGAAGAATGTTGTTGGTGATTTGATGGGTATTGCATTAAATCTGTAAATTGCCTTAGGTAGAATGGACAACTTAACCATGTTGATTCTTCCAATCCATGAGCATGGAATATTTTTTGGATTTGGATTTATTTCTAGGACTATCTACATCATGAACAATGATTCACTTTTGCTTTTAAGTTGTCTGATTATAGAAAATCTGTGTTTTTTATATCTTTATTAACCACAATATAAGATAGATCAAAACACCTGATGTCTACTTGGATAGCAAAGAATTTACTATGTGAATAACATTCACTGGGCAAATCAAAAGAAGCAAAATATGATTTGGTTAATTATTAAGACGAACACTTCAGTGTCTCCATATCTGCCTTCCTATCAAAGGTGCCTTTTCTAGGACTGCATACTGAATGGATTCCCTTGCTAGAGAAAGTTCCCAGGGGCATTGATTAAAGGTTAACACAAACTATAAATGGAATATATATTTCTGTTTCCTCAGATAAACTTTAGCAGATAAGTAAATAAGAATTTTGTGGTAAGATATGGCTCCTGGATGTATTCATAATTTAATTCAAAGTAGATACATAAATAACTCCATTATTATAGCTATTGGCTTAGATTAGCACCAGGAATTGCAAGACTATTTCATGTTAAAATTTTGGGGAATATTTTCATAGAAACAGATTATAACCAACTTTTCCTTCTACAAGCAGCTATAATTTATAAGAACATAAAATGAATAAATAATCTTCTAATAGAAGATTAGAAGAAACTAATCTTCTAAAGGGAATAAGTATATGTACTCTGAAATTACAAAACATAGTTATAAGTGTGCCATTTCAAGTTGAAGTAATAGAAAAGACTCGCATCACAAAAGGACAATTATCCTGAAGTGAGAGAGTACCACAAGCATAAACTTAGAGAAAGAAATTAATGCATTGCCAATATTAAAGTTTTTATGGAAACACATAACATTCTCTGTTGTGATGTGGTATCTTAGTCTGTTCTGTGTTGCTATAACAGAATACTACCCTCTGTGTAATTGATAAAGAAAAGTAATTTGTTACAGTTCTGGAGACTGGGAAGTCCAAGGTCGAGGGACCTGCACCTGGTGAAGGCCTTCTTGCTGTGTCATCCCATAGTGCAAGATGGAAGGGCTAAAGGGTGTGAAAACACAAGTGAGCAAGGGGAGGCTGAATTTGCTTTTATAACTAGCCCACCCTTACGATCACAGCATTAATCCATTCATGAGAGTAGAACCTTCATGACCTATTTTCCTCTTATTAGGTCCCACCTCTCCACATTGTGGTGGTATCAGGGATTAAATTTCCAACACATGAACTTTGGGGGACCTGCTCACATCATAGCAGATGGTTTGATATTATAGATTTGCATTATTATTCTTTTATAAAACATTTTAATGGCATGCATCAGGAACTTAATATCATATAGTTTGCAAAGTTCTTGTTCTGTATCACAAAATAAGTGGACTCCAATAAAATGTTCCATTCTAATTACTGTATTTGGGAAATGTATTTCCTCTTTTGACACTTTCTACAATGACTTTTATATAACTAGTAATCTAATAAGAGTGATTATTTAAGGTCTCCCATTTTGTGCTGTGCATGACCAAAAGACGCTATTAACACATTCACGATGGGTAAACATTTCACTTTCCTGATACTGAGAATGGGTGAAAATAAAAAAAAAATCTGAAGCTGGTTGCCACAAACTTCTGTCATTAAGCACAATTGAAATGGTCTTCTCTAAATTGTCATCTTTTTCACAATACAGCTGAAAGTTCCAGGCATATCCAGTATTTGCTTCAGACACCACTCTGACTATCATTCCGTAATTTGCATTTTTATTTGGATTATAAACTGAATATATATTATATATATACCACATATATATATTTCTTCATTTACATTGCATCATTACATCGCTATTTATCTCACTATCACTAATAAGTTGACTGGATTCACCTTCCACCTCGGAAATCTCATCAGCATATATTTCTTCCTTTTCTATAATTATGGCAAACTATTTTTAACATTGATGTATGAAAGCCCTGAAATAGCAAAATACAAATATGCAATACTGATCGCAACAAAATAATGATCAACTTGTAATTTTTACCAACTACGTAAATCAATAACAACATTGTGCCATTGATATCAGATAATTATCTCAATTAACTTTCTCCTTACCTGATTATTCATTTTCAAGCAAAATATATTAACACATACATAGGACAATGCTGCAGCATTCAGAAACAGAATTTGCAAATATGTAAATTCATGTCAGCGGCAACCAGGAATGGAATTTGGAATGATGTAAATTCACGTCAGCGATCGTGAATGAGTTAATAAAACTCTTCCCTTTATCTTCCCACTCCCAGCCTCTGTTGATAGCTGGGGCAACTTTCATACTTAAGGACCACCTGGAGTCAGTGACTGGAGCTGTATGGTAGGCAGAATCATGGCCTCTAAAGATGTTCATATCCTAATTTTCAGAACCCATGAATGTGTTATCCTACATGGAAAATGATGTGCTCAAGAGTAAAGGCACTGAGATGGGAGATCTTTTCTGGATTGTCTAGGTGGGTCCTTTAATCACATGAGTCCTGAAAATCTTCCCTACTGGGTCGGAGATAAGACAGAAAAAGAACAGAGAAAAATGTGAAGTGTGAGAGGGACCTCATCCACTATTGTTGACTCTGAAAACAGAAGAAAGGGCCATGAGGCAAGGAATGTGGTGAACTTTGAAAACCTTGAACTTACAGTCAGCAGGAAAAGTGCACACCCTCCACTCTTCAACAGCAAGAAACTAAATTTTGTCAACACAAGTTAGCAAGAATTGCATTCCTTTTTAGAGGCTCTAGAGAAGAATGCAGCCTGTGGACACATTGATTTTAGTCTGGTGAGACATTGCGCAGCTATAAAGAAGAACAAAATCATGGCCTTCCAAGCAACTTGGATGCAGTTGGAGACCATCATACTAAGTGAACTATCACCAAAAGAGAGAACTGGATACCACATGTTCTTACTCATAAATGGGTCCTGAACACTAACTCATTAGCATAAGGGTGAGATCAGTGGTCGCTGGGTACAGCTAGGGGAGCTCGGGAGGGAGTGGGTAGGAGGCATGTGCCAACACAAAGGATACCTGAACCACTACCAAGTAAGGACCCATTAGAACCCCAAACTTCACCTGCATGCAGCATACTTATTTAGTTAATCCTTACTTGGGCCCCACATCTCTATAAAGTTAAAACAAATAGTACTTCTATTGTGCAGAAATGTAAAATAATAAAAGAATCAAAAAATAATAAAATGGTAAATCTGGTGTTGTTTTAAGACAAAAAATTTACACTAAATTGCTAGGGCGACAACAGAAAACTAATTCAGTTGGATTCACGTCTTCACACCATTCACAGCAGGTCAAGACAAAGAGGAATTGGGATTGAACCTTATTAGTTGTAACTTTAGGCTGGAAAGAAGTTAAGAGCCTATACTGCTGAATTTTTGAGCAGCCTTTCTCCACAGCTGCAGCATCAGGAAGGTTTTTACTTCTGGTCAAGACACCATGAAACCCTATCTACTATTCAAGCATTAATCTTAATCTTAACTCTCCCCCCAATTAGTGTTCCCCTCCCAAATGCAAGAAGCTTGAGCTTCCACCCCCAGAAGATAGAGTGTGTCATTTACAGATTTAACAAACTTTTTGAGACAATAGTTTTGATCTTGAAAACAAGGGATCCCATCTGATTATAAGTAGAGTGGCCAAGTAGGGGAGTTTTGTGTTTTGCATATATATTTTTTCCTAACCCTCCCCTGGACTTCTTGGTGCCATGACCACCCCACTCTTACAATCAATACCTCAGTGCCCTCATCCTTACTAGAACGTAAGTCCCCAGAAGGCAAGGGTTTTTGCTACTTTGATCCACTGATATGTCTTCAAAAGTTAGAGAATCATTGTAGGTAGATGTTTAGTAAATGTTGCGGGAGTGGATGAATGATGCCTCTTTAGTATTTCTTTGGCACCTGATAGTTTAGTCAAGTGTTGTGGTGCTGGCAATTTCTTTCTTTTTTTTTTTATTAATCAGTATTTTTTATTATGGTTTTGTGGGGTACAGTTTAAGGGTTAGGTGTACAATTATGTTTCATTCAGGCACCCTGTTGATAAGAGGTGTTTT
>NW_007082833.1:0-307 GCF_000164805.1 Carlito syrichta
AAAAGAGGAAGTCAAGTTATCCCTCTTTGCTGACAACATGATTGTGTACCTTGAAAACCCAAGAGAATCTGTCAAAAGCCTCCTTGCACTTATAAAGGACTTTGGAAAAGTCTCAGGGTATGAAATAAATGTGCAAAACACAATTGCATTTCTTTACACCAATAATAAACAAACAGAAACCCAAATAAAAAACACAATCCCATTCACAATAACCACCAAAAAAAAGGAAATACCTTGGCATCTTCCTAACCAGAGATGTGAAAGACCTTTACAATGAAAACTACAAAACACTGTTCAAAGAAATCAA
>NW_007082834.1:0-308 GCF_000164805.1 Carlito syrichta
AAAAAAAAAAAAAAAAAAAAAGAAAAGTTGCAGAAAGGAAACATTGGAGACAAAATGGCTGAAAACTTTACAGAACAGAGAAAAACACACATTCACAGATAAACGAAAGACAACATATAACAAGCAAGAAAAGCGGAAACTTATAATTAGATATATGGCAGTGACTGTAGATATTGAAACAGGGACTATCTTAGAAGAAATCACTTATAAAAAGAGCTACAAGGCTGGGTTTGGTGGCTCAGCCTGTAATCCCAGCACTTTGGGAGGCCGAGGCAAGTGGATTGCCTGAGCCTGCGGGTTTGAGACCA
>NW_007082835.1:0-912 GCF_000164805.1 Carlito syrichta
CATCTTTTCAATCACTGGAATACCTTCAGTAGGATTGGTATCAGCTCCTCCTTGAATGTCCTGTAGAATTCTGCTGGAAAGTCATCTGGACCAAGGCTGTTTTTTGTAGGAAGTTTTCTTATTACATAGTCGATTTCCTTGATTGTTATTGGTCTATTTAGGGTCTCAATTTCTTCTTGTTCCAACCTAGGTAGGTTGTGTGATGTCAGAAAGTCCTCCATTTCCTTAAAGTTTTCAAGTTTGTTTCCATACAAGTGTACATAGTAGTCTCTAATGATCTTTTGTATTTCTTCAGGGTCAGATGTGACTTCATCTTTTTTGTTTCTGATTGTGCTTACTTGGGTTTTTTCTCTTTTTTTCTTGGTCAGTCTAGCTAGGGGACCATCGATCTTGTTTATCCTTTCGGAGAACCGTCTTTTTGTTTCCTTTGTTTTTTGTATTATCTTTTTGTCTTCTATGTCCTGGATTTGGGCTTTTATTTTGGTGATCTGGATTCTTCTGCTGAAATTAGGATTTTTGTGGTCTTGCTTTTCCAGCTTCCTTAGGTGGCTTGTTAGACTGTTAACTTGTGTTCCTTCCATTTTCTTCATGTGTGTTTGCAGGGATATAAATTCCCCTCTTACTACAGCTGTTAAGGCATCCCAGAGATTTTGGTAAGATGTTTCTTCATTTTCATTTGTTTCCAGTATCTTTTGATCTCTGTTTTGATTTCATCATTGACCCAGGAGTTGTTTAGCATCATGCTGTTTAGTGTTCATGTCTTTGTGGGTTTGGGGGGGACCTTGTTGGTATAATGTTTATTTTTATTCCTCTGTGGTCCAAGAAGGTGCATGGTAGAATTTCAGTCCTTTTAAATTTGCTTATGCTTGACTTATGGCCAATTATGTGATCGATCTTAGAATACATTCCATG
>NW_007082835.1:2059-34155 GCF_000164805.1 Carlito syrichta
TCTTTAATTCTGTTTTTGAGGGAAGGTGGGGTTGCTTTTGTTTCACTTCTGCAATATCCTATTCTTCCTTATGAGGGTCTTCTGGCTTTGTTCACTTTTGAGGTTGGAGTGTGATCTGCAGACTGTACTTTTTGCAGTTTTGAGGTTTAATTGAGGGGGAAGCTGTGGTTCAGAATGTATATACTGATTCTAGCATCCACAAACAGGTGTATGAGCACACTGGAACCTATTTCCCTCTGCCTTACAATCTGTCCATGCAGCAGTACATAGGTTTGGTCCCTAGATTAAAAAGGGGGTATAAAAGAGGAAAATAATGGAGAAAGGGGGGTCAATAGGAAGTTAGAAAGAGAGAAGAGCAAGAGGGAAAACAGACATACATACCAACTATCAGGTGAGAAAGAGACACAAGGCCGGAGAGAAAAAAGACACGTAAGAAAGATTCCCTAAAGAATACTGACAGCTACACAGAGACAGACCAATAAAATCATGAAACAGTGTAAGTTAGAAGGCAAACAACAAAAGTGATCAAAACAAAGTCAAAATGATAAAATCATAAGTCAAAATGAGAGATCAGACTAAAGTCACTTCAGCTCTGATCTCCAGACTCTCCCCTTTTTTTTTCATTGCAGACAGCTAGATTTACTCGCAGTTTGGATTTGTTTTTGTTTTTGTTTTTGTTTTTGTTTTGAGTTGGAGTCTCACTCTGTCGCCCAGACTGGTAGTGCAGTGGCCGCTCCCGGTCACCAGAACCTCACCTGCTGGGTTCTGGCAATCCCTCCACCTCAGCCTTCCAAGTAGCTGGAACTACAGGTGCTGTGTTTTTTTTTAGCCTGCTGCCTGGGAGTTGCTTTTGTCTGATTCAGCGTACGGGTGGGGCTTTGTCTCCTGTTTAGCGATGTTGTCTTAAGAACCGAGGTGGGGGTTGTTGATAGGTGGGTGGGGCAATGGAAATCTCTGCCTGGAGAATGGCCAAGGCAAATTCACTTTTGCAGATCTGTTTCTCTCTGCTTGTCTGTGTCCCCAAGCTTGGGGTCATGCGCTGAGTGCCTCAGCCAGGTTGGGCCCAGAGCTCCAGAGCTCCAAAGGGCAGGCAGTAAGCAGCAAGAGTGGCCTTGGGCCCCCCACAGGGTACTTCAGCCAGGAATGGGACCAGTGTCTCTGAGGAACAGGTGCCCAGAGCCTCCCTGAGTGACCGGCGGCTTGGTACTGGGTGCTGGGGGAGAGACGATGTAGCCAGGGAGGGAGCTGAGACCCAAGACTCCCATGCAGGTGGGAGTCACGTATGGTTGAACAGCAGCAGCAGGGGGCCACAATATCCAGCCTTGCATGGGATCGAATGTCCCCAGGCCTCGGACCAGCATGGCTGGTGGTGGACTGGGGGATGGGGGAAGAAAAGTAAGAGTCTTTTTGGGAACTCACGTTCAGAGAATCTCACAAGTCCACCTATGCCATCACCATCTTACCGGAACCTTCCAGTATAATTTTAAATACATCAAGTTTTGTTTTGTTTTTTCTACTTGAGGCAAAATTTAATAGATTTCCACAGCCCCTAAAAATTTCTTTCTTTTTCTGATGTGAAAAAATACTAAAACATATTTCTAAAAAACTGAAAATATTCAAGCTGGGCTCGGTGGTTCAGCCTGTCTTCCCAGCACTTTGGGAGGCCGGGGTGAGTGGATTGCCTGAGCCTGCGGGTTCAAGACCAGCCTGGGCAACTTGGCAAGACCTAGTCTCTACAATAAATTTTTTTAAAAAATTAGCCAGGCTTTGGTAGCGAGTGCCTGTAGCTCCAGCTACTTGGAAGCCTGAGGCAGAAGGATTGCCTGAGCCCAGCAGGTCAACACTGGGGTAGCCATGAGCATGCCACTGCACTCCAGCCTGGACGACAAAGTGAGACTCCATCTCAAAAAAAAAAAATTTTCGTGGCTTCTTGAAAGTCTCGTGGGCCCTAGACATTGTGCCTATGGTGCCTGATGGATAAGCTTCCACGTGAATTGTTGTGAGATTCCTTCTCTAAGTCTGTCCTTCTCTGTGATGTTGTCCTTGCCCTTACCTTGAGGAAGAACAATAGCACTTTATTGTATTTTCTCTCTCCCCCACATCCATACAACAAGAAGATTCTCAATTTCAGCAAGCATCAGCATCACAGGGGGGCAGGGGGGAGGTGCTTGTTGACATGTAGATTCACAGCTATGCCCCCCAAGGCCAAGCGTCTTTAAGTCTGGGATAGAGTCCTGAAACATCTGGACTTTTACTGTCTCCCCAAGGGATTCTGAAATGGTCACCACTCCTCCCCAACACACACACACAAACACTCACATTGAACCTTGAGAGACCCACTTTGGGAAGTCCTGTGTGTGCTGTTGGAATGTCATCGTGTCCTCCACAAGAGCCATGCCACACTCATCTCTCTGTTCCACTGCTCAACACAGTTCCTGATACCAGCAGTGCTTAGGAGATGTTGAAATGAATCAAGCTGAACTAAATGAGCACAAAGATCTTCTCCTCTCCTCCAAGTTCATATCCGGATGTGGCAGTGGAAAGAGCCGCAGACATTTGCTCTCCCCCTACCTTCCTGGGGAAAATTAAAGCAGCAGTTTCTTACTCAGAGAACCCAGCTTCTAAGCTGAGCTTAACAAGTGAAGTGGAAAGTGGGAGAATGCTGGAGAGAGACTAACTTGGGTTTGCTTCTTGACTTCACCACCTCCTAACTTGTGACTGTGAGCATGTATAACACATTTTTGATTTTCTGGTTTTTTTATCAATGAAATAGGAATTATGTAATGCCTTGTTTGTAGAATGCTCTCACAGGGTCGATCTTTTTTTTCCTTTTCACACGAATAGAACAAAGGGCACTAGACTCGCAGATGTGCAGCCTGATTTTGCTACCAGGCTGACCATTCGCACAGTACTTCACAGAGAGTAGGAGCTCCATGCACATCAGACAGGTGAATGCTAGAGCCCAGTCTCCCAGTCAGGTGCTGCCTCTGCTCTCACTGCCTCTCCTGGGTCCAACTTCAGGAGTAAGAAGGTGGTTATTCTCCAGACAGTGTACTGCATTTTGCCATCTCTACCAGGTAGAGTGAGAACCAAGCTCTTGAGGGCAGAAGAGGCTCTGCACCCCACCCCACCAGATTTCCCCAAAAGCAGCATTTTTGCCCATCAGAGAAGCAGACAAAGGGTGGCAATGGGCACACTATCACGGGGCCTACCAGAAAACTGGCCTCCAAATCAGACAGGCAAGATTGTTGATCTTACAGGCCTTTCTGCTGATCTTTGAAAATAAGACAGAAGGGAAAATATTTACTTCCCCAAAGCAAACATCTGCTCTGCATCTGTAAAGATGGGCCCACAGAGAGAGCTCTCCCTTCGTGAGGGTTCCCAGGAGAAGTAATGTGTGGGGCACGTTCCCATGAAGGAAAGGCTGCATTGCTAGAGACGTCCCCAGTCACCGCTCACTCAGGATAGCGTTGAGGTCCCCTTTATACACGTGTTTTTCCTTCTCTGGGCCTGGGATGAATTCTATCTCATCTTGTGACTGATCTCATTTAACAAGGTAAGTATCATTTTATTTGTTTCGGCCCTGAGTTCTAAGAATGGCTCTTTCTTCTACCTATGGTCTTCAGCTAAAATAAACTGTAGGCTAAGGGAAAAGGCAAGAAGTGGCACTCACACACTGACAGAAAACTCACAGGAAGAGAGGTTGTCATATTCACTCTGCATTTGCAAATCATGGAATTACTGTTTTCCATAGAGGTCCCACTTGTCTATCTTATCTCTTATGGCATGGGTATCTGGGGTTTGATCAGGAATTGGTTGCCTACTCTGATTTCTGTAAGGGTGTCTCCTGTGTTTTCTAAGATTCTTATAGTTTGAGGCTTTATATTTAGGTCTTTGATCTATTTAGAGTTGATTTTTGTGTAGGGTGATGGCTAGGGGTCTTGTTTCAATCTTCTGCATGTGGTCAGCCAGTTTTCCCAGCACCATTCACTGAATAGGTTCCCCTCTCCCCAGTGGTTGTTAGCAGAGGTTTTGTTGAAGCTGAGTTGGTTGGGAAATTGAGATTTTGCTTCCAGAATCTCTATCCTGTTCCATTGATCCATATGCCTGTTCTTGTACCAATACCAGGTTGTTTTGATTATTGTAGCCTTATAGTAAAGTTTAAAGTCTGGAAATGTGATACCTCCCACTTTGTTTCTTTTGCTAAGGATTGTTTTGGCTATTTGTGGTCATTTATGCTTCCATATGAATTTCTGTCGCTGTCATTTCAAGGTCTGAGAAAGATGATGTTGGTAATTTAATGGGTATTGCATTGAATCTGTAGATTGCCTTTGGTAGGATGGACATCTTAATAATGTTGATTCTTCCTATCCATGAGCATGGAGTATCTTGTGTCTTATTGGATTTCTTTGAGCAGTGTTTTGTAGTTTTCGTTATAAAGGTCTTTCATTTCGCTGGTTAGGAAAATGCTGAGGTATTTCTTTTTTTAATCCATTAACAATTTTATGTGATAGAAACTGTTGGTTGACTGCCTAGTAGTCAATTCTTTCCCACTTTTTTTGGTGACAGTTACACAGAGAGAGAGAGAGAGAGAGAGAGAAGAGGCAGGGGGTGGGGGCTTTCATGTTTTCCCAGCCTTTCTTGCAACTAGGAATGACCATGTGACTTTGTTCACCTCAATGATACATATATATATCAAGAGAAAATTTACTGGAGATCTTCTGAGGAAAATGTTCTCCCCTGATAAAGAAAGATAAAGAAGAAGCTGCTACTCGCATCTCTGGCCAGCCCTTGACTCCTGCCTTTGGAAATCGCCATTTGAGGATTAAAGCTAAGGTACCCCTATTTAAGTCATGAGACAACCAGCCTGAAGACAAAAGTCAGTGCTCCAAGGAGAGGAACAGAGGGGCGAAAAGAAGCTGAGTCATTTTAGTTTGTTCTTTAAGTCACTGAACCAGCCTAGTACTGCCTACTTCTCAGAGCCACTGCTGAGCAAGTGTTCTACTCCTTGGAGTCAACAGCATCTTAGCTGAGGCTTTATACATTACCAAACTCAAGCATAATAACTTCCTTGGACCAGAGGGAGCCATATGGGGAGTAGAGGATTCAAGGGCTAAAAGTAGAAAATAAACCTTTACAGAAACTGGAAATTATACAAGTGCATGTTTAATATTATCAACATATTCCCTCATGAATGCCTCTGTTTATTAAATAGGAAAGATAATATCTACCTCATGGTAGATATTCTAAGTATCAGACGAGTGAATATGTGCACCATAGCAAAGTTAAAAGCGCCAGGCACGTAGCAAGTACTATCTAATAATAGCTATCATGTTAATCAGTTTAAAAAATACTTTTTCTTAATAAGGGATATGAGTTTGGGTGGGGCACCAGACTTGGAATAAGAAAACCTGGCTTCTAGACAGATACTTCTCCTCTTTGATCATATATCAATTTCTGTGGCTGTTTTAGGACAATGAAATCTCAGTGCAATATATTCCTTGTGTCAAAGAGTGTTGAAAGTTTGATGAATCAGATGAATTTTGAGCTGTTGCACATTGCCAATTCAGTAATGAAATAAATGTATGATTGGAAGTCTTAAAAGGCCGAGAAAAGATACACTTGTAAATAAAATGGAACATTTCGTTTTGGTTATGTAACTAAGTAAGAGTCTGAATGTTTTTGAATAATTTCATACAAAACTGGTTTTCCTTTCCTGAAATAATGGCAATACAATAACAAATCTGAGTGAGAACGTAGAGTAGAAGAAGATAGATAGGGAGCGGGAGGGCCTGAGGTCTAGCTTTAGTCCTACCACTAACCTACCAGGGTGCTTTAAGGCAAGTCCTTTCCTGTCTCCAAGCCTCAGTTTCCTCATTTATGAACTGAGGAGAAAAACTTGGGGCTAGGGAAGGTCAACAGTTCTTACCCCAGCCCTACGCCTCTGAGTGTCACCTGAACAAAGTCACTTACTTTCTCTGAGCCTCATCTCTAAAATGGGAATGAAAAACACAGCAACCTCACAGGAAATCTCTGAAGGTCAAATATCAGAAAGTATATAAAATTTCCTAGCACAGAGTAGGCCCTTAATTAATGTTAGTTGGTATCACACTTCCAGACTTTAAACTATATTGTAAGACTAAATAATTAAAACAGTGTGGTATTGGTACAAGAACAGGCATATGGACCAATGGGACAGGCTAGAGATCCCAGAAGCAAAACCTCGATTTCTCAACCAACTCATCTTAGACAAAGACTTCACCAACAACTTATTCAGTAGGAGAACCTATTCAGTAAATTGTGCTGGGAAAACTGGCTGACTACATGCAGAAGAATGAAACAGGGCCTCTACCTATCACCATACAAAAAATCAACTCTAAATAGATCAAAGACCTAATTATAAAACCTCAAACTATAAGAATCTTAGAAAACACGGGAGACATCCTTACAGACATAAGAATAGGTATCCAATTTCTTATCCAAAAGCCCATACCATAAGAGATAAGATAGACAGGTGAGACAACATCAAAAAGCCCATACCATAAGAGATAAGATAGACAGGTGAGACAACATCAAAATGAAAAGATTCTGCAAAGCAAAAGAAACCATCCAGAAATCAGGGAGACAGCCCATGGACTGGGAAAAAATATTTGCCAACTGTATATCTGACAAAGGCCTAACATCCAGGATCTACAAGGAACTCAAACGGATAGAAAGGAAAAAACAGCCCTGTTTTAAAAAGTGAGCAAAAGATATGAATAGATACTTCTCAAAAGAAGACACACATGCAGCCAACAGATACATGAAAAAATGCTCAGCCTCACTAATCATCAGAGAAATGCAAATCAAAACCATACTGAGATACCACCTAACTCCAGTCAGGATGGTCATGATCAATAACTCAAAAACTAACAGATGCTGGAGAGGATATGGGGAAAGGGGAACACTTCTACACTGTTAGTAGGAGTGTAAATTAGTACAACCTCTATGGAAAACAGTGTAGCAATTTCTAAAAGATCTAAAAATCAACCTTCCATAAGACCCAGCCATCCCCCTTCTGGGAATATACCCAAAGGAACTCAAATCATTCTACAAAAAAGATACCTGCCCACACATTTTATTGCAGCATTATTCACAAGAGCAAAAACATGAAACCAACCCTGCTGCCCATTGAAAGTGGACTGAATAAAAAACTGTGGTACGTGTACACAGTGGAAAATTACACAACCATAAAGGACAAAAATTTGGACTTTGCAGCAACTTGGATGGACTTAGAGTCTATCATACTGAGTGATCTATCACAGAAACAAAGAACTGAGCACCACATGTTCTCACTCATACATGATACTACAAGAAAGGGATTGACAGTAGCAGGACATTGCCCAGGCTGGAGGGGGATGCACATAACATCAATAAGGATACCTGATCTTAAACCAGGTGAAGTGAGGACCAATGGGAGGCCCAAACTTCACCTGTACATTGATCACTTATGTACTTAATCCTAAATTAATTCCACATCTTTTTTTCCCCACATCTTAAATAAAATATGATAGGTGGGCGCAGTGGCTCACGCCTATAATTCCAGCACTTTGGGAGGCCGAGGTGAGAGGATTGCCTGACCCCACAGGTTCAAGTTCAACCTAGGCAACTTGGCGAGACCTCATCTCTACAATAAATCAAAAAATTAGCCAGGCGTGGTGGTGTGTGCCTGTGGTTCCTGCTACTAGGAAGGCTGAGGCAGAAAGATTACTTGAGCCCAGAGGGTCGAGGCTGCGGAGGCCAGGAGCATGCCACTGCCCTACAGCCAGGGTGACAGTGTGAGACTCCTACTCAAAAAATAAAATAAAACAAAGAAGAATAACACAAAGTAAAACAAAACTGAACCTTGAAAATAAAATAAATGTCGGTTGGACTAAATACAATACGCTGGCCATCCTGGTTCCAGTGTTCTACAGATGTATTTAATGTATGGTCTGAAAGGCCCAAGGGAACAAAAGAGAGGATATGTCCTTTGTCGCACATGCCCCAGATAGGATGGCTTGGGCCCCACCAGGAGGCTGGGGCTCCCTGTGAGCAAGCAAAAGGCCTTGGCCAACCTTTAGCATGAAGGACATTTGTTAGATTCAGGAAACAAAGAAAGTCCCTGAAAGTCCCTTGGATTCTGGTGTGGAAATGTTAGGCAATAGAGATGGGGAAAGGGCAAGCTCTGAGAAAGAGACTTCCATAGGACATCTTCAGTGCCTGGGTGTCCGTTGCCAGAGTTCCCGCAGTAATGAGGTCAGGCTGGGAAGCAAAGACTGAACACAAAAACCTTCACTAATGTACCCCCCACTTATCACATTAACCCCCATTCAAAGAACCCTCCCCCCGCCCCCACCCCCAAGCTGTTTGGCACTGCAGATTATGGTTCACAAGAAGTAAGAAGTAGATGGGCTGGGTGAAAGGTTTCTCCTTCGTGGTCAAATGTACCGCTTTTAGTAATGCAAGGACCATACGATACAAATGGCCAACCAAGCAATACTGCAATTTACAAAAGGCGCTGGATGCCATGAGGCCAGTGAACGCGATGCTAAAGAACTGCATAAATCACAAGTAAAGCCACCAGCAAATGGCACACTGGCAGATGACACATGGCAGAGTTAGACATGGTAACCATCAAAGACAAGAAAATTAAAAAGGATAATGACATGATAGATGCCTCAAAGGAGAATGTTTTAAATATAAACAAGGCTCAAGGAAAAATGAATATGATTTCTATTATATTTGCACAGATTACCATGTGTTTGACCATGCTGCAAAGGCCAAGGGTAAAGAATGTATTTTGTGTTAGCATACAATGTCACCAGGAAAACCATACCAAAGACACCAAGGTTGGGTTCATTCTTGGTTCATTGTAAGCATTTGCATGTACTTGCCATGCAGTCTCAATTTTGTTAAATGTAAGGCAAAATTAACTTTTTGCTCATTTGAAAAATAATTTCCCACCAAACCTTTGCCTTGTCTTACAAATGACTATGAAACCATTGTCCTTGTTTTAAGTTTTAGGTGACAATTTTCCGACATGAAGGCTCTTTTATAGGGTCAAACAATAACCAACTAGACTCATTACTGATGGATGAATAGGAGCTTGCCAATCTAAGGGAAGGAAAGAAGGACCCAGAAACAAATAAAATGCCATATACATGAGTAGAAAGATATAGAAGCTTATTTGTTTTTAAAAGTGATTTTAAAACTGGCACAGAGTAGACCCTTAATAAATGTTGGTTGGACTGTAATGCATTATCCATCCTGGCTCCAATGTTCTACACATCTATCTAAATTATAGTCTGAAATATCCAAGGGAACCCAAAAGAGAGGACATGGGGGCAAGGGGCCTCTTGGAGAATCTAGTGAGAGATATGAATGCTATCTTCCAGAGAAACACATCTAGGTGCAGCACACAAAAACTGAACTAGAAGTTTATAGTATCCACGGACAACCACAGTCTGATCATAACCTGCACACTGAGAACCACAGGTGAGGTTGCCCTGAATTCTGGTATGACTAAAGAAAAAACTGTGCATATTCAAGATGTTCCAAAAGTGTCATATATTCACCCAAAAAGTGTCAGGCACTGTTCTAGATTGTAGTTGACTGACTGCATTAGTGGCCTGAAGGACAGGTGTCCTATATCTGCCTTTTGCTTGGTGACTTTGTAGTCTCCCCCATTCTGGACCTGGACTTGGCCATGACACTCACAATGGCCAACAGAACAGCAGAAAAACTGATCCAGAAAGGGATTTGAGGAAACGCATGTTTCCACTTCCTCTCTTGAACACCTCACTACCCCTTTCCCCTGCCACACACATACACACGCAACCACCACCACCAGGCAAACAGTCTGGACGAATTTGTTGGGGAATGAGAGGCCACATGCAGCAAGTTGAGTCTTCCCAGCCAAGATCAACCCCTAACCTGGCTTGCAGCTAACATGATAACATGGAAGATACATGAGCTAGCCTAGCCAACATCAGCCATGTCCGGTCCAGATTAACCTATCCAGTTGACTCAGAGGTGCATGAGAAATAATAGATGGTTTTTGTTTTAAGCTACTAAGTATTTGAGGATAGCTTGTGATATAGCAATAGCTACCTGATACACAAGAAATGTGGATACAGCAGCAAACAAAACAGACAATATTCTTATGCTCATGGAGCTTTCTTTCTAGAAAGAGGGATAGATGTGTGCAAAGAGTAAAGGAAAATGAAGGCAGATTAAGGTAAGATAAGAGAATTTTGAAAGGCCAGAAAGATCTTACAGAAGATCTTGGTCACTTTCCAAGAGGTAATAAGGAACAACTGAAAGCATCTGAGCAGTGAATTGATGTGGGTTTTTATTCTAAAAAGAGCTTTTGGCAGCTTTGCAGAGGAGGAAGAAATGCGATGTGGTGACTAATTGGAAATGTGTTCTAATGACTCAAGTGAAAAGTTAGAGGTGTAAACCATAGAAATGGAAGTGAAGATGGAGAGAGAGCAATTTGAGAGATATTTAGAAGGTAATGTTTTTATTTATTGTATTAACTTTTAATTTTTTTATTTAGAATATAATGTTAAAATAAATTGGTAATCATTTTTATTTTAAAGAAAGAGTGAAAAAAAAGCAGGGTTGCATATGACTACAAGTTACTTGTTCATTTATTTAATGAACACTAACTGAGAACCCACCATATGTCATGCACACTGTACAGGTTATTAAGGATTTTTTTTTTTTGGTGAGCAAAACTAGCCAGGAACTCTATCTTCTGAAGTGTAGTGGTGAAGATAATTAATCAGACAGGCACCTAGATAAACATACAATTACAATTTGGGGAAATAGGCCTGACAGAGGGTAATAAGTTCTGATTTACAACAGGGCAGAAGAAGTATCTCTGAAGACATGAAATGTGGCCTAAAGACCTAATGAGTGAAAAGAAGTTAATCAGATGAAGAGTCCGGGAATGAGTTCATCAGACAAATGAAAGAGCTCCTATGAAGACCCTGGGGCAGGAAAGGCTTTTGAAGATATAAACAAAGAGGTAAGAAAATGAATGAAAGGAAGAGTGGCTTAATATAAATGGGAGAGGTTAGCAGGGACCAACTTAGGCAGGGCATGTGGTCCAGGGTAGGGAGTTGGACTCCAACATCCAAGTGCATTGGGAAATGACAAAAGAGCTTCAAGCAGATGTTCTGCCCTGACCATTTGGCAGGCAGAGGTGTCGCTCCAGGTGACTTGCAGCAGGTGCAGCAGATCTGGAAGGAGATAGTGTGCTCATTGCAGAAGGGACTGCTAGGTTTGAGGTGACTGGAGACCTGCAAATGGACATGCCCAGTCAGTATTAGATAGGAAGGTCAGAAGGTAGTCACAGAGGTCTGACCCAAAGACAGTAGTTTGGCAATTATCAGTTTGGAGGACACAGCTGAGACCATGCAACCCCCCCAAAGAAAGCATGTAGAGGAGAGGAGAAATCCACAAACAGAATCTCATGAAAGAGCTGAGAAAGAGACTACAGCCTTCCCAGGTCACTCAGGCTGGAATATCGATACCAAATCTCCAAGCAATGATAGGAGGAAGCTGGATGGAAATGAGGAGTCCAAGAAGACACTTTTATGGCAATGGAATATTTGTTTCTGTGCCCTCTCCATGTGAAAAGATTAACACTGCTAATGAACTTGACTTGTCACATGTTATGAATTCAGTAATAAAATTAAAACACTAACTTAACCTTTAAGAAAAAACTTGAACCGGTTAAAATAATCTTTTCTCCTTATAAACAAACAAACAAAAACTCATGGTACTGGCCTTGTACAAAGACAACCAATATTAAATAATTTCATATGAAACTATTCTCCCCCTATTTTATCCCTAATTAATATATCAAATTTGATGTAACATAATCTGAGTAAGAAAAGAAATGAAAAGCCAGATGGCCCGAAAAGCCAGATGGCCCAAAATCTTATTATTGCCTTTGACACCACTGGTAGGTGTTGAGACTTGAGCTAAATCATTTCTCTCAGCACCTCAGTTTTGTCTTCTGTGAAATTAGAACAAAATGGGCTTGGCTGGGCATGGTGGCTCAAGCCTATCATCCCAGCACTTTGGGAGGCTGAGGCAAGAGGATTGCCTGAACCTGTGGGTTCAAGATCAGCCTGGGCAACATGGTGAAACTTCGTCTCTACAATAAGTCAAAAAATTAGTTGGGTGTGGTAGCACGCACCTGTAGTTGCAGCTACTTGGAAGGCTGAGGCGGAAGGATCGCCGGAGCCCAGCAGGTTGATGCTGGGGTGGTTGTGAGCATGCCACTGCACTCCAGCCTGGGCAATGGAGTGAGACTCCGACTCAAAAAAAAAAGAAAAAATGGGCTTGATTAAGCCTCCCAAGCTAATGAGATAAGTGTTGTCTATGTTATGATATCCAGCCAAGCTGTCCTTCAAGTGTCAAGGGTGTAGAAAAACAGGTTTAAAAATGCAATAACTCAAGAAATGCTGTGCTTGTGAGTCCATCCTGAGGAATCTATAAAAGATAAACTTCATCCAATTTAAAGGTGACTTCAAAAGTTTCATTAAAAGAACTGAGTTGGGCATTTAAGAAATCTAATTCTAAATCTCAGACTAAAACAAAGACAGAGTCCTAAGTGAAAGAACAACACATACCCTTATGGAAATTGGAAATGGCAACCAATTCCTGATCAAAACCCCTAGTGCCCAGGCCATAAGAGATAAGATAGACAAGTGGGACCACGTCAAACTGACAAGCTTCTGCAAAGCCAAAGAAACCATCAAGAAAGCAGGGAGGCAGCCCACAGAGTGGAAAAAATATTTGTCAACTGTATACCTGACAAAGGCCTGACATCTAGGATCTGTAAGGAACTCAAACGTACCAAAAAGAAAAAAACAAATAGCCCCATTACAAAGTGGGCAAAAGATATGAGTAGACACTTCTCAAAAGAAGACATACAAGCAGCCAACAGATACATGAAAAAATGCTCAGCCTCACTAGTCATCAAAGAAATGCAAACTAAAACCACAGTGAGATACCACTTAACTCCAGTCAGGATGGCCATCATCATAACTTAAAAAACAACAGATGCTGGAGAGGATGTGGTGAAAAGGAGACACTTCTACACTATTGGTGGGAGTGTAAACTAGTACAGCCTCTGTGGAAAACAGTGTAGCGATTCCTAAAAGATCTAAAAATCAACCTCCCATACAACCCTGCAATCCCCCTACTGGGAATATACCCGGAAGAACTCAAATCAGTCTGTGAAAAAGATATCTGCCCGAGCATGTTTGTTGCAGCATTATTTACAATAGCAAAAACACGGAACCAACCGTACTGCCCATCAAAAGAAGGCTGGATAAAAAATGTGGTATGTATACACAAGGGAATATTGTACAGCCATAAAGAAGGAAAAAATTATGAACTTCGCAACAACTTGGACGGACTTAGAGGCTATAATACTGAGTGATCTATCACAGAAACAAAGAACCGAGAATCACATGTTCTCACTCATAAGTGGACCTTGAACAACTATTGTAACATTATAATAAAGGGATTGGCAGTAGTGGGAAACTGCCAGGGGAAGGGGGCACTCCTCATCAACAAGGGTACCTGCATAATGAACATTTTATACGTAACCCTGAATTGTACCCCACATATTTAAAATAAAAATTTATATAATAGGAAAAACATGACAAGCTAGTAAGCAATGAATTCTCAGGGAGTTCTATAGCATCCCAGACCTATGTGTGTCATCTCATTTAATACATGCAGCATCTCTGTGAGATAAGTAGTGTTGTTACCAGCTTAGATATGAGAAGACTAAAAGTCAAAAAAGTCAGTATTATAGTAGAAAGAATCTGGGTTTTAAAACCTGGGTTTTGGGGGGTTTTTGAGTCAAAGTCTTACTCTGTCACCAAGGCTGGAGTGTAGTGGCACACTCACGACCACTGCAACCTCGAGCTGCTGGGCTCAGGCAATCCTTCTGCGTTAGTCTTTCAAGTAACTGGAATTACAAGCATACACCATGATGCCCAGCTAATTTTTTGATTTATTGTAGAGACGAGATCTCACCACGTTGCCCAGGCTGATCTCAAACCCATGGGCTCAGGCAATCCTCTTGCCTCAGACTCCCAAAGTGCTGGAATTATGAGTATGAGCCACCACACCTGACTAAAACCTGGGTTTTAATACATGTTGTGCCAGTTATCAAATTGCCACTCAGCACCGTATTCACCCTTCACTGCCCTGCCTTATGATGCTGGAGCCAGCTCCTGTGAACATTTCTACTTTGCCAGTTGGCATGTTCAGCTTGTCAGTAGAGGGCACTAAAGGAACACTACAAGAGGAAGAACATTTTCTTCCAGGCTCCCCAAGGTGCTTTCTTCCTGTTCTGTGGTGAATAGCAATCAGCATGCAGAAAGCATCCAACGGTGCTCACTGCTCTGTGCATCTCATTGGCACCCCAGATGGCAGCTTCCCAGCTGATTTCAGCAGCACCTCTGTGAGTGGCCCCCCAGGAAGTCTTGTCACACGCCCACAGCACAAGTCCCTAAAGAGTTTTGCCAGCACCCCAGGGGCTGGTTTCCCACTGTGGCATCTCAGCAAATCTACCTTGCAGTGGGCTACAGCCACACCCCTCCCGTGAGATCTGAGTCTCAGCCTTGGGGGTCAGGCAGGGCGTGCTATCTTCCAGATTTGTTCCTTCCTCGGGTACCTTGCCTCAACCCTAGACTTAGTACTGCTCCCTAAATCCTTGATTCCTGCATTCTTTAGAGTTATCTTTACCCCTTAGTAGTTAATCTTCCCTGTACTAGTTAACAACTCTATATTTAAACTCTCCCTAGTCAAATTACCTTGTGGTTTCTTTCTTCTGACTGGACCCTGACTGATATGATTCGAGAGACCTTGAAGAAAAACTACTTAACCTCTCTGAGCTTTAGTTTCTCCTTCTGTGAAATGAAAATAATAATAATGTTATTATATAATATTCACATATTATATTTTTATAGTTTATATTACTAATTATATTACATAATTCGCATATGCACATATTATGTAATATATGCTATATACTGATCATATGGTATTATTTTGTAATTATATAATGGTAATATTATCACTATTATGTAACTCCTCTCTTGCCCAATTATCAGGGAAAAAATTAAAGCTGCTATCATACACAGCTTAAAATGATGTTAGTGACAAATACTCAGTAGATGAAGATGGCCTTATTATTTGCATTCATTTATTCAAGATCACACAACTAGTAAATGATGGATCTGGAATTGAATTGGAATTTAAATAACTCTAAAGATTGCTTTCTTTCCACAACTAAATGTTAAAACATCCATCTCCCAAAAAACAAAAAACAGGAGCCCTTCAAAGACAGCCAGCATAGAGGTTAAGAGCCTGGGTTTTCGGGCAAAAAGTCTGAATCCTGGTGCTAACATCTATCAATTGTGTGTTCTTGAAAAGAGCATTCAACCTCTCCATGCCTCAACTTCCTTTTCTGTATAAAGGGAAAAGTAATAGTACCTACCTCACAACATTGCTTAAGGATTCTGAAAAGGGCTGTTAGGCAAAGTGCTTGGCTCGGTGTCTTATACAGAGTAAGAATTCCATGGTGCTACCAGTAGCCTTGCGTTCCTGTGTTCATCGTGGTTCCTGGCACATAAGAAACGCTCAACAGGTCCCCTCCCACGGTGGGAGCTTTTCTGTCTTCTCAATAAATCCTGCTTTCAAAAAAAAAAGAAACGCTCAATAGATGTCATAGGCATGTTTTACAATTTTGTTGTATGCTTTCAACAAGCTTGCTGAATGATTGAATAAATGAATACAGGAAGAAGTGCCAAGTGATAGACAAATTTGCTTTTAAAATGTTGGGGGCCTGAAAACATGGTGCTAGTGAAAAGTACTCGGTCAATGAAGGGTACGTTATTACGTTACTATTTGTATTAATTTATTCAAGGCCACACAACTAGTAAATGATGGAGCTGGAATTGAATTGGAACTTAACTCTCAAGATTACTTTCTTTCCACAGCTAAATATTAAAACATCCATCTTTTGAAAACATACCAAACAACTATTTTAAAGATCCCCTCCCTCTGGGCTCAGTGATTCATGCCTGTAATCCCAGCATTTTGGGAGGCGGAGGTGAGAGGATTGTCTGAGCCCAGGGGTTCGAGACCAGCCTGGGCATCTTGGCAAGACCCCATTTCTACAATAAACCAAAAAATTAGCCATGGTGACATATGCTTGTAGTTCAGCTACTTGGAGGGCTGAGGTGGAAGGATCATCTGAGCCTAGTAGGTAGGGGCTGTGGTGGCTGTGAGTGTGTCACTGCACGCTCAACAACATTCAAACAACAAAAAAAAATCGGCAGGCACATTGGCTCACAACTATAATCCCAGACCAGCCTGGACAACTTGGCAAGACCTCATCTCTAAAAAAAAAAATTTAAAGCATAGCTACTCTCCACAGAGCCCCTGGACCTGAACTCCCCCCAAGAGCTGGGACAGGAGTGAAAACACGACCAGGACAGATGCCACTGGACCGAATCTCTGGGTTCAGATTTCTTGAAGGAAAACGCTTGGACCTAAACACATTCAAAAAGTCACTGGATAAAATCAGCTCTCGATCAGACTCTGAAAAAAATAAAAAGGTCACTCATTTTTTGGAGCACTTTGTGCCTGGTAAAGATTGTCTCGTGGAATCACATATTTACACATCATCATAATCCTAGCCTGTCCCTGTTAATAATATTGATGTCATATGCAAACTTTCATATCTACAATTTTTTTTATCCTCACCACAAGTCTGGGAGGTGAAAATTATTATTATTCCTAATTTACAGACACAGAACTAAGCCCAGAGAGTCAGTGAGGTGACATGCTTATTCCAAGAAGAGTCAATGACACAGAGCCAGAGAACCCCAATCTCCAATCCTGAGGGCCAGTGCTCTTTCAACTACAGGACTCGTCTCTCTACTTTTGATCCCCAACCACTTCCCACAGATTCCTGGCCCACCCCTCCTGGCCTTCCCTTGGGCAGGGACCTTCCTCTGCCTCTGCTTCCACCCATATCCCTTCTCCACCTCCGCCTCTCAGATTCTGTGTTCTCAATTATGGAGTCTTGGTTTGAGGGGAGACTGCCACCACTGGGCTGTATCATCTTGGAACATCACTTCTGTTCCCTGGCTTTCAGTAACCTCATCTGTAAAACAAAGAGAGCGGTGGTATAAAAAATGTCTAAGGGCTCTTCTAACAGTAAGCGATCGTGTCGAAAACCGCTGATAAACTCATTTATACTAAGGTGTAACTGATTGATGAGGAGGCTTACTCTTTCATCTTATCAACTAGAAGTTGCTTTAAACAGGAGATGACTGGAAAGGATATTGTTTAGCCAAAGGAATGACTCTGTCATTGCAGAATGAAAGCTACCTAAGGCTACCTAGCTGCAGTGTTTTGGACATGGCACCGTTTTGGACAGTTTGGGGTAGAAGGATTCCTGAAACTTTTCAGGTCTACCATATAAGCATCCTTCAAACCTCACAGAGATCATGCCCCATCCATGCTTAAGATCCTCTGATAGTCCACAGCATAAAATCCCCCACGTGCTCCAACCCCCTCTTCCGGATTTATCCACTATTTGCCTTCACATTTTCTCTCAGACGAAAGGGAGCCCCCATTCTCACTCAAACATGACCTGGCTTTTCCCACCTCTTCATCTCTGCATGTGCCAACCTCTTCTGGAGTCAAGTTCCCTTCCTCTCCCTCCACTGTCAAATTCCAGCCCATCCAGAAGGACCCACTTGTATACACCATTTTCCTGAACTCTCTTTCGACCTGCTTCCTCTGAACACTTGGAGGTTGACCTTGCCCCCCTGATGACTCTGGTTGCATTGGCATAAGTGATCACCCTCACTAGGGGTGGGACCCTTGAGGGCAGGGGCTGGCTTATCTTAGAGCTTCTACAGAAAGTGCCCCCCGTGAGTTCTCAGCAAGTGCCAGGTGAATTGAATGAAGGGACGCTAGCTACCAGTGAGCCTTTGGAAGTGGCCATGTGATGAGTCGTGCACCCCAGAAGTAGTTTGGAGCCACCGTCCCCAGCCACTTTAGGCTATTTAGAGGCCATCAGGAGACCTGGCCGGAGGTGCCCAAGTGACCACCTCTGCTGTTGCCCTTCTGGACCTGCCACTGCATGTACAATGAGGCCAGGCTTCACCAGGCAGCGCCCAACCTGTGACGAGCAAGGGTGCCAGTGCCCACCAGCTCCTACCAGATCCTACTACCGTCCTCTCAGGAGAGCATTTTTTCTACCCAGGGTTCCTCTGCTGAAACCTGAGATGAGCCTTCTTATGCCACACGGCAGCCGGCAGCCACCCCAGTTTCCTGCTTGTCTTCTGTTTCTTGCCACAGGTTTCTCTCTGACTCCACCCAGACACTGAGGAGGGCTGGACACTGACCCTCACAACTCCAGCCACCAGCCACATAAGTGCTTTTCCACCCCATCCAGTTGACTTAACACCCCCACCTTCATCCCACCAGATGGGTAATGGTGGATGGTCACATCTATGCTTTGAATCACTGTTCCCACTGGCCACCCCAATCCTGCCACTCACATAGCCATTCCATCCTTCGCAGCCACGGCTTTCTCACTTTCTCTAGTGCAAGCCCTTAAGACCCTGTAAAACTCAATTCTGTAAAGTTCAAGGTCAAGTCTATGACCGGAGGTGAATGACTTTCCACTTTGGACCTCAGGACCCCACCTTACATTGAGGAAGTGGGTCCTTTCTGGACCATCCCTGAGAGCCTTCTCAGCTTGGGACTCCCACAAGCACTTGATCTCATAACCCCATAACCACTGGGTTTCATAACCTTGTAAGCACTGGGTTCCTGGTATCTCTCGTGCAAATGCTTATCTGTTTTCCCTTCCTTGTTCTCACTCTGGGAAAGGGGCCACTAGGCCAGACCACAGCTGTCTCCTGGCATCCGTTGCTACGCAGTATCTCTGTGAAGGGACTTCCTGTGCAGATATAAAGAGAATTTCCCCTTAATCCCACCCCGTTCTGTTCCACATCTCCCCACCCAGATCCACAGAAGGGGAGATGAAAGAAAGCCTACAGGGTCAACCCTACTCATTCACGGATCCCAACATACACTCTCGTCCACGCAGCTACTGCTCACACTCTTGTTCACTGTCACAGAAGGTGTACCCATGGATTCCCTCATACACACATTCTCACACTCGGTACTTAAGACATCCAATCATTTCCTGACTTAAAAACCCACTCTAAGAGCTTATGATCTCTCTACACATTTCTGACACATATGAACTCTTACACAAGCCCTCCCAGTCCTCTCACTCACATTCCTTCTCTCTCTCTCTCTCTCTCTCTCTCTCTCTCTCGCTCTCTCTCTCTCTCTCTCTCTCTCTTTCTCTGTCTCTCACACACACACACACCAGGGCACAGGAAAGAAACATTGAACTTCGGCTTTGACCCTGACTTTTCTCCCAGAAATGAAAGGCACCCTGCCAGCCCCAAGGCCTCTCTCTCATGCCAAGGCCCAAAGTGAGCTACAGCCAAAATAATGAAGAAGATGTTTTTAAGTACCGAATAATGCTCAGGTGACAGAGGAAATAAAGTTCATTGGCTCTTGGGCTTGAACAGAGCTGACTCCAAGAGGCTCCAAGGGAGAGGGAGGGTGTGGGAAGGAAGGGGAGCCTGCAGACACAGCACTCACTCCCTCAGGCCTAGGGAGGGGAGAGGCTGGCAAGAATTGTGAGTGCTTCATCTCTATACCCACCACACACTAGCAACTAACATTGATGAGTACTTATTCCAAGTCAGGGATTGTGGTAAGTGCTAGACATATGCTGATGCACTCACAACAACTACGTAAGGTAAATATTAGTACGAACACTGTTTTTGTAGGTGGAAAAAAACCAGAGGATTAAGAGAATTGAAAGCTATTTGCCCAAAGTCACCCAGCAGGTGAGGAAGGAAGTTATTTACAACCTGCATGATCTCAAGCCCACAGGCGAAGGAACCACCAGCCTCCACCATCTCCCCATCCTCACTTTTGAACTCAGACAGAAACAAGTTTAAATCCTGTCCCCACTGATGACTGTGTGACTTCAGGAAAGTTACTCATTCTCTCCGGCTTCCATTTCCAATCTTGTGAATTGAGAATAACAATGTCTGTTTGGCAGAGTTGCTGCGAGAACTGCAAAGGGATTTATCTTGAGCATTCATCTCATTGCCTGGCCCATAGTAGGTCTTCAATACGTGTCTCATCTGTGTCTTCCTGTAAAATGATGGCAATACCTTGAAAGACCAACACAAGCTTAGACGGTAACAGCCCAAGCACAGGATACCAGAACTGGAAAAGGCCAAGGGTGAAGCTTTGTCAAGTACAGTTTTTTGGATAAATAAAAAATAATGTTCTCCTTCCTACCACAGGGGTTAGCCATCTGGAACTCATTTCCCTGAGAGGTGGTGCAGACTGAAGCCATGAGCAGGTTCAAGTCAAGTTGAGATCGCTTGATGGATGACAGAGCCGGAGGGGGCATTACGAATGAGTGCGAGCACCTCCTGCTGCCCCGCGCTTCACAGTTTACAAAAGCTTGCCCACCCATTATCTCGTTTGATCCTCACAGCCACCCTCAGAGACAGGCCATGTGGTCAAGGGTATCAAGGATGATGTCATCTCCCTTTGGACAGATAAAGAAACAGAGGCCCAAAGAGAGAGCATGACATGTCCATGGTGATGGCCGGGCCTCAAAGAAACCCAGGCCAACAGCTGACAGTGGCCCCAGGACCCTTTCCAGAAGGACGCAGGGGAAGAGGGTGGAGGGAATTTCCTGTTAATAACAGCAGTAGCTAATACTCATTTGCTGGCAGGGCCGGGACAAGGGTGAAATGAGAAAGATACCCAAGCCATAAAATATAGGGAGGCAAGCCAGAACAGGGTGGGTGTCTTCATAGATTTTGCACCCTGGGCACCTCACTCTAGTCCTGTCCTAAACACTGTATACATCTTAGCTTATATAATCCTCCTAACAAACTACAAAGTGGGTACCATACACCTTTTAAAAATAGGAACAACGATGTCACTCCCTTATAGACGTGGAAAAAAGAGGGATGACATAGATTGCACAGGAAGTCACACCCATGCACCTGCCCACACTGCCTGCTCTTCCACGCTGCCTCTGACCATGGCCATGGTCCCTAAGGCTCCCCAGCATGGCCCAAGAAAGGTCAGTGAGTAAAACTACCAGAGAAGGGAACTGACATCCAATGTGTCCCTGAAATACCCGCAGGTAATTCTTGCTATCTGCAGTAGTTACCTTCTGTAGGGTTGCTGTGAACACTGAGTTTGTGAATACTGAACCGTCGCTCCTGGGGGAAACATGGGTTAAGTTCCTGCAGACCTCTGCTCACAGCATTTTAATGAACTGATCAATCTGTACGTGTGTTTTGTGTGTTTCTGTTTAAAGACAGTCTGCTTAGTAAATACTGTTGGTTCGTTAACACAGAACTCATCAGACAGCATTGCAATGACGTCTGACGGTCAAGCTCAGGCCTGCAGGAAGCTCATCTAACACATTTTCTCCAGAAGGCACTTAACGGCCTGTCTGCCTGTAAAGACACTAGGCAGTGCTCCAGCACTATGCTTGGGGCCCGTTTTACATGGTGAAATCACCAAAAAAGCACGAAAATGACCAAAACGTGGCACTAACAGGCCTCGAAAGGACAGTTGTCTCCATTTTAAGAGAGTAACAAGAAGGTAAGGTGTCGCCCTGTTCAACCTGAACTGTGCATCCAGTGACTCAAATTCATCACCACTCTATACGTGTCCACAAATGACTGCAAAAGCCCCACAAGTATTCATTTGGGGGTTACAGATAAATTTTAGCAAGTAGACAAATTTGCAAATAGGGAATCCAAGACTAATGAGGATTGATATACAAGAGGGGACCCCAAAAAAACTCGGAATTATCTTTCAGAGGTCAAGTCCCTTGTAACACAGGTTTTGTTCGCTATGCAAGTTGGCATCAGTGTAATAGCTAGAGTTACTACGTTTGGCTTCAGCTAATTTTTTAAGAAATTATTTCAATACATTTGCCCGTTTCATGATGGGTGATTTACGAGCACACCTGCCCACACCATGCTGAGCATTCAGCAGTTTTTGACCCAAAACAGCAATGACTCCTGTGCCCTATCTTCCCTATTCACCCCATCTCGCCCTGAGTGACTTTTTTTGTTTGTTTGTTTGTTTCCCTGGGTGGAAAAAAAGTCCTCAGAGGGAAACATTTTGCCAATATGGAAGAGGTGAAACAAAAAATGGCAGGAGTACTAAAAGGCATTAAAATTGATGAGTTCAAAAACTGTTTCGAGCAGTGAAAAAAGCATCTCGGTAGGTATATTACATCAGAGGGAGAGCACTTTGAAGGTGACTGATGTAAGAATAAAAACACAATTTTTTTATAAGTAAACTCCATCTTTTGGGGGGTTCCCCCCTCCCATGGACACAAACACATAATTATTACAGTCACATTATAGAGAAGAACACAGAGGTTCAGAGAGGCCCAGTGACCTGCTCAAGGTCAAGCAGCTCCTAAGTGGCGGGATTTGATCCCAGGGTCATCTCTCTCAGGTTTCTCTCCCTCAAAGAGGAGCACGTTTGGATCTTTTCCATCATTCCAGGCCCCTCTTTCATGAAGCCCAAAGAGCTCCGTGGGGTGTTGCAAAAGATGTAGAAGAATCAGAAGACCCAGGTTTGAAATCCAGCCTGACTCTCAGTTTTCCCATCTGTAAAGTGGAGACAACAGCTTCTGCCTCACAGGAGGGTTGTCCAGACGAGCTGAAAAACCTCCGAGTGCTTGAAATGTGAGTTGTGGATTTCGCTTCCCCCTGCAAACAGGCCTCTCCCGTTAAGGCTAATGCCCCCATTCCGGCGCTGTCCCACTGAAACAGACTGGGGGAGGGCCAGGTCGTCCCCAGCTGGAGCAGAGAGTCCTTTTCTGCAGGCCTAGCCGTGACAGGAGCACATGAGCTCTGGAAAAGGATGAGCACTATCTCCAGTGGATGATAATCCCTCACAGATCTTTGCCTTCCTCCTGAGCCAAGACACAGACCAAGGTTTATTTTTAGGAACACAAATAATTTTCTCTCTCTTTTCTTTCCAACAGGGCCCAACAGTGCAAAGATGACTCCTAAAAGAGATTCCCTGCTTGGCAAGCTGAGCATGTGATGCTGTGGAAACATCTCATGCTTTGAAGTTAGACAGCACCGAGTCCAAATGCCAATGCCACTCATAAGTGCGTTGGCTGGTTGTGGTGGTTCACGCCTGTAATTCCAGCACTTTGGGAGGCCAAGGCGAGAGGGTTGCTTGAGCCCAGGAGTTTGAGACCAACCTGGTTACATAATGACTTACAAAATTTTTTTTTAAAAATCAAAAAATTATCCAGGTGTGGTGGCACATGCCTGTAGTCCCAGGAACTTAGGCGGCCAAGGCAGGAGAATAGCTTGAGCCCATGAGGTTGATGCTGCAGTAAGCCATGATTGTGCCCCTGCACTCCAGCCTGGGCAATAGAATAAGATCTCAACTCAAAAAAAAAAAAAAAGTGCATGACCCTCATTCACCTCCTCTGACCCTTGGTTTTCTTATCGCAAATGCAGTGATGATAGTAACTGCCTCATGGGACTGATTTCAGAATGATATGAGTAAAACCCTTGTGCTTTGCTACTCCAGGCATGTCCTCAGACCAGCAGCAAGCAATCACCTGTAGATATGCAGAAACTCAGACCCACCCCTGACCTATTGGGCAGAATCATAGTCTGCTTCTTAACAAGATCCCAGGTGTACATTAGAGTGTGTGCACCCTGACCAGCTCGTAATAGGTGCCCAGTAAACAGTAGCTTTACTGTTATCATTATAGGGATTCAATCCTCAAATTGCTTACAAATAACTAATATGAACAAATAGATCATTAATGGAAGGCTGGAGGCATTTTGGAAAAGTAAGCCAAACACTCTGGTAAGAGGGATTGTAATATTTTGGATGACTGAGACAAAGCATTTGACTTCAGCTTTTTAGCTCTAATAATGCCCTTCCTTTCTTTAATACATGTTTAACCTTTAATAAATTCTGCACTAACTGTGTTCTAACTCTGTCCTGGGCCCTGGGGGGAGAAAGCTAAAGCTAAAATCAAATAATCAATCAATCAATCCTTTACTCAAGTAGTTTACTGTCTAATCAGAGACACATAAACTAATAATCCTCGCCCTCCCCCCAAAAAAGTATTGTGGGACTGAGATGCAATGACAGCTGGGAGCTCAGAGGACAAGACTGCCTCTATACCTTCCTTTCCAGGACAGAGAAAAGGGCTTTGAACATTGTACTGTTTCTTATCATGCCTGATCTCTCTCTTTCTCTTTCTCTCTCTCTCTCTCTCTCTCTCTCTCTCTCTCTCTCTCTCTCTCTCTCTATCTCTCTCTCTCTCTCTCTCTCTCTGAATTTTTACATTGAATTTTGAAAGAAACATCCCGAGTTGTAGCAAACAGATACCTGGTTCTGGTTCTTCCACCATGACAATACACCTACCCACACCGCACCACACTGAGTGTTCAGCAGTTTTTTATGACCAAAATGGCAGACCCCCATGCCCCACGCATCCTATTCACTCCATCTCACCCTGAGTGACTTTTTTTTGTTTGTTTCCCTGATGAAAAAAGTTCTCAAAACGTTTTGCCAACATGGAAGAGGTGAAACAAAAAACAGCAGATGCATTAAAAGCCATAAAAATTGACGAGTTCAAAAACTGTTTTGAGCAGTGGAAAAAGCATCTCAATAGGTATATTGCCTCAAATGGAGAGTACTTTGAAAGTAACTGGAGTTTAAACATGTAAGAATAAATACACAATTTTTTCATTCTTTTTGGGGGTTCCCCCTTGTGTTGCCTTTTCAACTAATTTTATTACATAAAAATTGTTCTATAATATGTAACTGGTATGCAAAACAAATAGGACTCATAGGATGTGGCACTTTTATTTTTGTCTCCTGATTGTCTCTAAAATTCGTTCAATGGAGAAAATTTCTCCCATGCATTTTTAGATGAAAACTATGACCGCCCTCATTGAATCTTCTGTTCACACTTATGTGATTTTTTTTAAAAGGTCCTACATTCTTTTTTAATCACAAGCATAGTCCTCATTCAATTATTAAAAGTCCCATGGAATAATCAGAGGTCTAAACTTTGTTCAAAAGGTCAGATGTTTCCCTACTCACAGCTAGGGGCCCTCTGTAAGCAAGAAGAAAGACTTGTTCAGCTGGGGAGGTGGGGGCATGGCTCACACCTGCTATCCCAGCAATTTGGGAGGGGGAGGTGGAAGGATTGCCTGAGCCCAGGGGTTTGAGACCAACCTGGGCAACTTGGTGAGACCTTGTTTCTACAATAAATCAAAAAATTAAAAGATAATTTTTAAAATTAAGTCTGCCTGTGGTTCCAGTTACTTGGAAGGCTGAGGCAGAAGGATTGCCTGAGCCCAGGAGGTCAAGGCTGCGGTGGCCGTGAGCATGCCACTTCACTCCAGCCTGGGTGGTAGAGTGAGACTCCAACTCAAATAAATGGGAAGAAGGAAGGAAGGAAGGAAGGAAGGAAGGAAGGAAGGAAGGAAGGAAGGAAGGAAGGAAGGAAGGAAGGAAGGAAGACGTGTTCCTCCTTCCCTCCTTTGTCACTGAATACGCCACATTTCCTCTTACTAATTGTGCCTTCTGGCCCACCAGGGCTGAAAAAAGAGGAAAGAGAGGCAAAGTAATAGAGGCAAAGAAGCTCCTCATGGACCCACATGGTCGTAAGACATCTTTATCACACTCTCAGCTCAGCGGTATGTAGTTCGTTCTATAAACACAGTCCCGTGGCTTCTCTGAGAGTCCATACCTACAGTTCCCTTGACAGGGATGCTGATGCGTTCTCCTGGCACTCACTGTTTCTGCAGGACCCAAGGAATCTAAACGCTCAACTCTTGTCTCTTTCTACAGAATCTGTTGTTTTCTCTGCCACTCACACAATCTCTCTCTCACACTCAGGCCACACTTGGTCCATGGGAAGTAGTTGTACATCCTTTGCTCCAAAAAACTCTGGGAATGTAGTTATCTATGCCCATGGCAAAAAGCCAGTGGATATCAGATACCAAAATAAACTGTAAGACAGGACACCCTAGAGGTCATCATATTTATAATTTTAATGACTAGGTGTGTATGTGCTTCCCAGTATTTATTCTACTTTTCTTCCATACTTACAGTACCCAGATTTTTAGCTGGACACATTGTTGCAATTATGCTTTACTGCTGAGATATAAAGTGATGGGTGGTAAATTCTAAGAATTCTTTTTATATTGACAGCATATACACTTCTGTCATACTGTTGTTTGAAATGTGGATGTGATGGATGGCTGGTGCTCCAGCACCAATCTCGAGCCATGAAGACAAGAGCCTCACTCTAATGACAGTGGAGCAGAAAGCTGGCAAGAGACTGAAGATTGAGCCATCAAACCAAGTTTGGGCTGCCTTCCTCCAGACTTCATTTATTCAAAGAAGTAAGTTTCAATCTTGCTTTAATCACTATTTTAAGTCTTTCTTAGCTGAACGTAGTACTAACAGACTGTATGCTTGCCATCATATAGTTCATTTGATGATAATTCTTTAAGATAGTTTCCAATTTTTACTACTAGGAATAACACTGGGCCGGGCTCAGTGGCTCAGCCTGTAATCCCAGCACTTTGGGAGGCTGAGGAGAGTGGATTGCCTGAGCCCATGAGTTTGAGACCCACCCAGGCAACTTGGCGAGACCTCTTCTCTACAATCAAAAATTAGCTGGGCGTGGTAGCGCGCACCTGTAGTTCCACCTACTTGGAAGGCTGAGGTGGAAGGCTCGCCAGAGCACAGCAGGTCGAGGCTGCAGTGGCCAGGAGCATGCCGCTGCACTCCAATCTGGGCGACAGAGTGAGACTCCAACTCAAAAAAAAAAAAAAAGTAATAACACTGTCATTATCCTTGGTTATTTTCTAAGGTAGAAAATATGAATCTTGATATAGCTCCATTCTGCTTTCAAGTTATTCTCATAGACCCACATGGTCGTAAGATAGCTTTATCATTCTCTCAGCTCAGCAGTGTGTAGTTCATTCTATAAACAAACTACAAACTTCTATAAACTTCCCAGATGCAGAAGGGAGTAGGTCACATCATTCATATATTTAACTTGTAGGTGGGCGTTAGAACATACCCCTACCCCTCTGTATTTGTCCGCTCTTGTTTCTATAATACTGCATAACAAACACCCCAACACTCAATTGCTTTCAGCAACAAGCATTAATTCTCACAACTACAAATCTGCAGGTCAGTGATGGTTCTGTTGATCCAGGCTAGACAAGGCTGGGAAGCTGTGCCTCAGCCTGCCAGACAGTTGAGGGTGGTTGCAGACTGTGGTTGGGTCAAGTCTGCTCCATGCATATGTAGCCTGGGTCCCAGGCTTTAGGGGAAGCAGTTAACCAGGAGCTAACCAGCTCTTCTCATGGTGGATCAATCACTGGAGTCCAAGAGCCAATCCAAAATTCCCAGGCACATTAAAAGTCTCTGCTGGGCCACATCCTATTAGATGTCTACCAATACCCCATTAGATATTAGATGCCTACTAACATCTCATTGGCCAAAGCAAGTCACATGGCCAAAACCAACCTCAATGGGGTAGTGAAGTATTGTGAGTTCACAGTGGCAGGGAACGAAAGTGAATATTTGCTGAAATATTTACTTATTTATTTACTTTTAGAGACACAATCTTACTGTTGTTCAGGCTAGAGTGCAGTGGCACGATCATAGCTCACTGCAGCCTCAAACTCCTGGGTTCAAGGGATCCTTCTGTATCAGTCTCCTGTGTAGCTAGGATTTACATGTGTGAGCTACCATGCCTGGCTAATTTTTTTTTTATATGGAGACTTTTTGATTTTTTTTTTTTTTTTTTTGAGTTAGAGTTTCACTCTGTCGCCCAGACTGGAGTGCAGGGGCCGCTCCCGGCCACCGCAGCCTCGACCTGCTGGGCTCCGGCGATCCTTCTGCCTCAGCCTTCCAAGTAGCTGGAATTACAGGCATGAGCTACCACGCCCGGCTGATTTTTTGATTTATTGTAGAGATGAGGCCTCGTTGCCCAGGCGGGTCTCGAACCCGCAGGCTCAGGCAATCCACTCACCTCAGCCTCCCAAAGGCACAGGATTACAGGCTGAGCCACCGAGCCCGGCGACTTTTTGATTTTTTATGATTTTTGAATTTTTGATTTTTTTCCACTCTGTTTCCCAGGCTGGTCTCAAAATCCTGGGCTCAAGCAATCCTCCAGCTTCAGCCTCCCAAAGGGCTGGGATTACAGGCATGAGACACCGCACATGGCCTGAAAGATTTTCTAAATTCTTGCAGCCCCTCCTAAGATGATAAAAAATAATCCAGGGAATGAAAGTGGTACTTCTCAACAGCAAATAACATTTGCAAAGATAGAAAGCAAGTGGTTAAGTTACTCTCAAGAAATTTTCAAAGGATAGAGTACGTTAATGAGTCTGTTTAAGGTGGATTCAAGGCTGGGCCCGGGGGCTCACGACTGTAATAATAGCACTTTGGGAGGACAAGGCTTGAGCCCAGGAGTTTGAGACCAGCCTAGGCAACACAGTGAGACCCCACTGTTGCGGGAAAATGGAAAGACCGTGACACCGAGGTTATCTTAGGAAGTAGGGGGTTATTAGCACCGGTGTGACTCGGTGGGCTAATGCTCCAAGGCTGAGCAACCCAGAGAAAGAGAAGAGGGGTTTTATACATTAGTTTAGGTAAGGGAAGGGGATCGGGTTGTATGGCTATACATTTTTCTTTGGAATTTGTAAGTTTGTATTTAGCAAAAAACCTAATTTTCAAAGAACAAATTGTCTCCAGGGTATACATGACAAGCAGGGGTTGTAAACTGATAACTTCACAAAGAGAGGATGGAAAGGGTAAGGTTGTGAATTGATTACTATCTTGCACTTTCAGGAAAGCAGCTTGTGGCTATTTGGTTTTCTCATGTCCCATGTCTAGCAGGTTTGGAGCTTGCAGGTTGATTTTTTAGAAGGAATCATTTTAACTGTTTTTCAGCCCCTCTTTGCTACACCATCTCTTACAAAGAAAAAAAAAAAGGAAATATTTGGATTCATTGAGCAGCATGGACTGAGCATCTGCTCTGGGTATGCCTGTGTAAGGTGTTTTGAGAAGGATTAATCCTTGCAACAAACAAATCTACTAATGCACATTAAGATTATAGAGGCTAAAAACTGAAATAGAAACAAGAAGGAATGCTTTAAAATTCCCCACCCACCCCAACTCAGTGGTAAGAATCTGATGGTCGTCACTTAGGAAGAAGGGGTTGCATGCCCCAACACGTGGCAGGCAGGGGTTAAGGCCAATGGTCCTCACATCAGATTTCCTGAATTCAAATTCTGAGTCTGTCACTTTCTAACTGGACAACCTTAGCAAGGCATTTAATTTACCCAGGGCTCAGGTTCCCCATCTTCAAAAAAAGGCCATGGTAATATATATTTCATAGGGTTATTGTGAAGGTTTTGTGAACTAATACACCTAAATTTCATGAAACAGTGACAGACAAAAAGAAAGTGCTTAGCAAATGTCAGTGCTGTGTCAAGGCTTCAACACGTAACTTCTATCAGAACTCAGACTGACCAAGATTGACCAAACCTTTGTTTTGTATAATCTTTTCCCTACTAACTAGATTTGCTTTATTTTTCCCAGTGTTTACACATTTTGAAGAAGAAAGCATAGGATGGTTCTCTTTTTTACCTTTGGGGGGATAATTAACAAGGTTAACTCTTTTCTCATATGTTTGTCACTTAGAATATTTTTAGAAGCCTGTCAGCAATGCCTGATATTTGTCCTCAGAGAGTGGATTTGATTTTTGGAAATAGCCAAAAGCTATTCCAAAGGACAACCTGATGACTTCATTGTCTAATCAGATTTGAACCTTAGTATAACGTGATCGCTTAAATAGTCCCTTGGGAAAGAAAGGCTCCGTCTCTCTGACATGTCAATCTTCTGGCTCCTCTCCAAACTGGCATCTGGGTAGGAGGAAGAAAGGATGCATTTAAATGATTTTGTGGAACGACCCCCGTGGGTCTCCTCCTGCTCTGGGAGCTTTTCTGTCCTCTCAATAAATCCTACTTTTAAATAAATAAATACATGATTTTGTGGCAGGTGAAGAGTCACATTACTCTGGCTACTTGGGCTCCTCTGGCCAGGGTTAGGTGGGGGTGTCCCTGATCCACCTGGGTGCTGCTTGCCCAGCTGGGATTCACAGCCAAAATCTGTGTCTATATAACAGTAATTTAATAGTCCCAGTCTTTCCTCACCTGGTCAGACCCCTGTGGACTGCCTTGCTGGCCCCAGCTCTCCCTGACTCTTTGGACTTCTCTGTTGGGTCTAGACTCCCTTCCATTTGCTTTGACTCCTATTTGGCCTGGCCCAGGTGGTCCACTGTGCAGCCCATGCTACAGAGCACCATGACTCTGCCCAACCATGGCGACTTTCATTAGAAATGCTCCCCAGCCAGAATCCCACCAGCTTCTGGGTTTATCTGTGCCTCAATGGAGATAAAGATGGCTCAGCAAAGCCAAGCATCAGGGCCTCCCTCTGCCTGGCTGTATCACACTGCCACATGTACATGAACACATTCCTGGGAGACATTCTGTTCAACAGAATCTCAGATGGGGAAAGGAACGGGAGCCCCCTCTGCTCTTAGTGTTACCCCCACTTTTCCAATATTCCTCCCTGCTTTCTGGACCAAAGCTGGGAGAATACACAATCTAAATGACTTCCCTTCCTCCTCCTTCCTCCTTTCTCTCTTTCTTCCCATCTCACAGAATCCCACAATGTCAGATTTCCCCTGCTTCATGCCTCTGTTTCACTCCAGCTTCTTAGAGATGCCTTAATGGAGAAGAGGGTATTTTCTCTACACTTTGGGAGAACTTTACAAACTGGTTCAATCAGGTTGTGTTGCTGAAAGACTAAAGGGAAGGATTAAAGAAATTTAGAAATCCTCCTTCAAGACAATACCTGCCTTGCAAGATTGTTTTCCTGCTGAATAATTCTATCTGACATGCCAAAAGAGAAATGTCAACTTGTTTCTTGCTGCATTCCTTCTGTTATCAATCGTGGTCTTCCTCCAGGATGATGGGTGCCTCAAGCCACCTAGAACAAAGGCCAAGAAAGGAAGGAAGCAAAATAGAAAAGCACATTAATAGTTTTCCAAACATTACTTCCATTAAGCCATTATGATTGGCTGCAATTACAATCATCCTTTCCTTTCTTCTAATCTGGCTTAGAGCATTTCGACTCTATGTATTACGTAAGAATTCTTGTGAACACATGGGCCTAGTTGGAATCCTAATTCCAACAAACCAAATGTAAAAAGACACTTTTTAGACAATAAAAGAAACTCGGTACTGGATGACATCAATAAGTTATTGTTAATTGTTTTAGGTGTGATAATGACACTATACCTAAGTTTAAGAAAAAAAAGCTCTTCACTTTTTTGATGTTGACTTAAATATTGGAGGCATAAAGACACAATGGCTACAATTTACCTTAAAATATTACAACAAAATTAAAGGTGGGGCCAGTTGATAGTTGAACCAAATATGGCGACAAACTGCTGTTTGATGAAGCTGAGTGAAGGCTATAGAGGGGATTTTCCAATAACAATTTATTTCCGTGTGATGAAGATTTTCAAAATAAAAGATTTTCAAACAAAATACCAGCCGGGCTCGGTGGTTCAGCCTGTAATCCCGTGCCTTTGGGAGGCTGAGGTGAGTGGATTGCCTGAGACCCGCCTGGGCAACTTGGCGAGATCTCATCTCTACGATAAATCAAAAACTTGCCGGGCGTGGTAGCACGCGACTGTGGTTCCGGCTACTCGGAAGGCTGAGGCGGAAGGATCGCCGGAGCCCAGCAGGTGGAGGCTGCGGTGGCCGGGGGCGGCCACTGCACTCCAG
>NW_007082836.1:0-581 GCF_000164805.1 Carlito syrichta
AGTGGATTGTTGAATGGTCACTTATCCCTGGAGAAGTTTATGAATAGGTGTGACCACATGGTTTGCTTCACTTCTTGGTAATGAAATCCACCATGTCTACGGTATTTGTCAGAGCACTGTACACAAGCACTTGAAGCCTAAGGATTGCTCAGTCCCCTCCAATTATGATGTCAAAGTTCTGAAGATGATGTCATAAATGACAATTTGACATGCATTTTTTTCCTGAATTTGTTTACATCTTTAATATAAAAATAAGCCTTTTAGGCAATCTACAGATTCAATGAAATGACCATTAAGTTAAAATCATTCTTCTCAAACCTGGAAATTGCAATAAAGAATTCATATGAACTGGGCTCGGTGGCTCAGCCTGTAATCCCGCACCTTTGGGAAGCTTAGGAGAGTGGATTGCCTGAGCCCGTGGGATTGAGACCCGCCTGGGCAGCGAGAACTCATCTCTAGAATAAATCAAAAATCGGTCGGGCAAGGTAGCGCAAGCCTGTAAATCAGGCTAATTGGAGGGCTTAGGCGGAAGGACTACCATAGTCCAGCAGGTCAAGGCTGCGGTGGCCAGGAGCGGCCAC
>NW_007082837.1:0-903 GCF_000164805.1 Carlito syrichta
ACCAAGAAAAAACGAGAAAAAAACCAAATAAGCATAATCAGAAACACAAAAGATGAAGTCACATCCGACCCTGAAGAAATACAAAAGATCATTACAGACTACTAAGTACACTTGTATGGAAACAAACTTGAAAACCAGAAGGAAATGGAGGACTTTTTGACATCACACAACCTACCTAGGTTGGAACAAGAAGAAATTGAGACCCTAAATAGACCAATAACAATCAAGGAAATCGACTACATAATAAGAAAACTTCCTACAAAAAAAAGCCCTGGTCCAGATGGCTTTCCAGCAGTATTCTACAAGACATTCAAGGAGGAGCTGATACCAATTCTACTGAAGGTATTCCAGGCGATTGAAAAGGATGGAACCTCCCCAAATCATTTTATGAAGCCAACATCACATTGATACCCAAGCCAGGTAAAGATTCAACAAAGAAAGAGAACTACAGGCCAATATCTTTGATGAACATAGATGCTAAAATTCTCAACAAGATCCTAGCAAACCGGATTCAGCAATACATCTCAAAAATCATCCACCATGACCAAGTAGGCTTCATTCCTGGCATGCAAGGCTGGTTCAACATTCGTAAAACCATAAATGTAATTAAATGCATCAACAGATGTCAAAACAAAAACCACATGATCATATCACTAGATACAGAAAAAAGCTTTTGATAAAATCCAGCACCCCTTCTTGATAAAAACCCTTGAACATCTAGGCATACGAGAAACATACCTCAAAATAGTAAAAGCCATCTATGAGAAACCCACAGCCAGTATACTCCTAAAAAGACAAAAATTGGAACCAATTCCCCTGAAAACTGGAACTAGACAAGGATGGCCACTCTCTCCCCTCCTGTTCAACATAGTATTGGAAGTCCTGGCTAGAGCAATCAGAGAA
>NW_007082837.1:2619-41942 GCF_000164805.1 Carlito syrichta
GCAACCATAAAAAAGAACAAAGTCATGAATTTCGCTGTAACCTGGATGGAACTAGAGTCTATAATACTGAGTGACCTCTCACAGAAACAAAGATCCGAATATCACATGTTCTCACTCATATAATGGACCTTGAACATCCAATGCAATACTATAAGAAAATGACTGACGGTACTGGAAAACTATGGGGGGGAGGGGGATGGGATCAACAGTAGCAAATATCTGTCGGGGGATGGGAAAACATCTCTTATCAACAGGGTGCCTGAATGAAACGTAATTGTACACCTAACCCTTAACTATACCCCACAAAACCATAATAAAAAATACTGATTAATTTAAAATATTATTATTATAATCATTATTTTTCTGTTGTAACTGTGACTTCTGGTTAAACATGTCAACCTGAACCCATGAGTCTATCTCAGCAACCTCTTAAACTGCTTGAAGAATAATAGTACAAATTTAAAAAGTATAAATACACAAGAATAAAAAAAACTAGTTGGAAAGAAAAGCAGGTGAGAGAAAGCTGATGGACAAATGATAATGACTTGACAGACAGAAGACAAAAATCTTAGCCCCAATAAAGGCTAAGGGAGTCCAATAAGAAGTTAGCGAATCTACCCACAAAACAACCAGAAGTTCCAGGAGTTGGTGGCAATAGAGACCTCTGAAGAAGAGGGTGCAAGAGCTTGAAAACATAAGTGATAACTGAGAGTCTTTGAAAGGATGAGTAAGAACCTAAGATTACTCCTCAAATATTCACCCTAGATATTCAACTCTCTATCTTCAGGGGCTTGAAGGCAAGAGTAATGACTCTGGAGAAACTGACTGGAAAGGCTCTGGACAGAGGACCGGAGCAGGTGGGGGTGAGGCACTACATGGAAACAAGAGGATCTGCTGGTAGAATCCTCTCAGTGAACTATCGACCCTTGGCTTCTAGAACACTGGAAACTAGGCAAGGGGTTAAAGGTTTATCTTCTGGAGAAATGTAATGAATCTAGAAGAAAGACTGCCATGGATTATTTGGCAAGCCTTAACAAATTGGCCAAGTTTCTAAATCATTAACTACCATGGGAGAGGCTCCACCATGCCTCAGAGTGTTGAATCAATTTTTTACTTCTTTAAACAGTATGAACAGATAGATAAGAATCTCAGGACATGTGAGAAAAACCAATAACATAAACGCCAGAGACAAAAATGGCAAATAGAAAAAGGAAGTCGGGGATATGGAAACAGACAAGAAATAGAATAAAACATAAGAGAAAAACTACCAATATTATTTTCCAGTAGATGAGAGAAGATAAGACAATAAGAAGTTAGAACTCTTATTCACAGAATAAGAATAAACTCCAAAAATGATAACCTGGTATGGCAAAAATAATAAATTCAGTAAATTAATTGAATGTTAAAGTTAAGAATTAAGAAGAAAAACATACAAGATGGAAAATAGAAAAGACTAGATTAGAAAATGAGGGTCCATCCAAGAGATTAAACATCTGTTAGCAAGCGTTTATTAAGTTCATAAAAAAACAGAAATTTGTGTAAGAAAGAAAAGGTAATCAGAAAACACTAGATGGTCTTGGAACAAATAGTATGAATATAGTCATAATAAAATAAATGCTTAATATTGATTTAACAAAAATTGTGATACAACTGCTTTTATTATATATTACAATGAGGTTGGAGGTATAAAATGTATTATTTGCCTTTTTTTCTTTTATTATAAATTCTTATTAATGTTTTTAAAATGCATTTTTCTTATTTTTGTTGTTGTACTTACCTTTTATTATTGTTTTCTAAATACTCTTGATATAATAAAATATGTACCCTTCAACTATCATATGATGCAGATTTCGTTTTTAGTTTATCATTCATCCTGTAATTTCACTTGAGGTAAGTGTAAGGCTGGAGGTACCGGAGGGCGGGGCGGGCCTCAACAAGATGGCTCCAACCTGGGCCAGGAGAAAAATGGGCGAGAGTGAGCCAGCAAAAATGAGTGACCAGAACTAAGACTCCAGTCACAAAGCCAGCCAGTACTTGTTACAGCGACTCTAGCAACCCCGTTCAGCCAATCGCCAGCAGACGTGACGGCTGTCCCAACCAGTGATTGCTCTCCCCGACCCCCTCACAGTTTTCTCAGTGTGCCCTTTATAAACCCATCACCCATCTTGCTGGGCGCAACTTCTCCAGCCCACAGCTACATGGACCGGTGAACCTCGCCCGGGACTGCACCAATAAATTTTTCTTGGCTCCTTTGTTGCCATTTCGCCTGGTCTGGTTTCATTTACCTTACAGTAAGTTTCCTAAACCATAGAATATTTAAATTGTTAATGCCCAAACCTACCAACACATTTCTCAGAAGGCTCTTCTCTGAAAATAAATCTGAATTTACTTCTCTTTGCTTCTTCAATTGTTATGGCTTTTGATTTCCACATAGAACTCTTTTAATACATTTATGTTAATAATTGTAGCTAGGAATTGATCTCTTTTTCCTGCAGTTATATTTAATTCATTATCTAGCTTGATTTATGGAAAAATCCAAACTTTCCCCCCCTTGGTTTAAAATGTTGGCTAGGCACAGTGTCTCAAGCCTATAATCCCAGCACTTTGGGAGGCTGAGGTGAGGGGATTACCTGAAGCCCACGGGCTCGAGAACAGCTTGGGCAACTTAGCAGCACCTCTTCTCTATGATAAATCACAAAATTAGCTGGCATGGTAGCGCATGCCTGTAGTTCCAGCTACTTGGAAGGCTGAGGTGGAGGGATCGCCTGAGCCCAGCAGGTCAAGGCTGCGGTGGCCATAAGCTTGCCACTGCACTCCAGCCTGGGCAACAGAGTGAGACTCCAACTCAGAAAAGAAAAAAAAAGTCATTATTCTCATGTACAAAATTCTTACATATACTAGAATAATTCCTGGATTTCAAACTTTATAGTTTTATTTACATAGGTACAAAACATTTCCTGTTGGGTTAATTCATGCATCACAAGTGTTTTATCATTATGAATGGAATTTTTAAAAATTCAAGTTATTCTCTAATTGATTATTAGTATAAAATGGGAAAGCTAATGATACATGCATATTTATTTTGTGATATATTAGATTCCTGAAATTATTTCTGATGGTATTTGAATTGGGACAAACAGATATACAATTATATAATTTCCAAAATAATTGCAAATGTGTCATCTTCTTTCAATATTTATGCTTTTGGTTTTATTTTCATGTCTTGGTTAAAACTTTCAGAATAATATTGACTAATAATGATGAGAGCGGGCATTGTAATTCTTGACTTGAATGGGACTGCCTTTAAAGAAGTGATGTGAACACAAATGCCAACAAAAACTTGGCAGGAAGCAAAAAAGTGACTCATGCCAAGTTAAGAAAACAACAATGCAGGTGGCATAAAACAGAGTCACTGCCACCTGGTCTCTGTGAGGAGGAACAGTAACTGGCAAACCAGAGCACAGAGTGCAGCCAAGCTGCTGTGGGACATCTCTGCTTACCTACAGGTAGTTGTCACATGGACCTGATCTGGCATAAAAACCAAAAATGTGGAAGTGTATGTAAAATGTTATGATTTTTAAATGTTGGTAACTACAGCAAACTAAAAATAAAATAACAAACCAGTCAAAACAATCCTATCTGTAGGTCATATCTAGCCTTTGGGCTGCAAGCTTGTGAACCGTCATCTGGGCCGCAGTTACATCAACAAATATAATATTGCCTGTTCCTTCTAGATAAATTTGTTTTTCATACAAAGGAAGTATATTTTAATTTGTTCTCTACTAAGAAATTGTATCAGAAATAGATGCTTTCTTGATTTCCAGGAATCGATGCTGTGTCACTATTGAGGTGATTTACACAATTTTTCATACTCTCAGAAGATTGTGTTTTTATTAAAATTTTAAAATTTATGAGTACAGGGTTATCTATATTATTATATTCTTGATATGCTCTGTATTGAAAGTTAATAATATTTTTTCATTAATAGTGTATTAGTCTGCTAAAGCTGTCAAGGCAAAATACTATTGTTCTATTTAAGCAACAGAAATGCATTTGTTCACTGTTCTGGAGTCTAGAAGACCAAGATCAAGGTGCTGGCAAGTTTGGTTTCTCCTTGGCTGGCCCGTGACTGCCTTTTTACTGTGTCCTCTTATGACCTCTTCTCTGTGCATATGCAGCCCCGTGTCTCATTTTCTAATAAAAATACTCATTCAGAGCCCCCTCGGTGGCTCAGCCTGTAATCCCGAGCCTTTGGGAGGCTGACGTGAGTGGATTGCCTGAGCCCGCGGGCTCGAGACCCACCTGGGAAACTTGGCGAGACCTCATCTCTACAGTACATTTTTTAAAAATTAGCCGGGTGTGCTAGTGCGCACCTGTAGTTCCAGCTTCTTGGAATGCTAAGGCGGAAGGATCACCGGAGCCCAGCAAGTCGAGGCTGCGGTGGCTGGGAGCAGCCACTGCACTCCAGTCTGGGTGACAGAGTGAGACTCCAACTCATAAAAAAAAAATACCCATCTTATTGGATAAGAGCCCGACCATTATAACCTTATTTAACCTTTATTACCACTTTAAAGGTCCTGTCTCCAAATTATAGTCACATTGGGAGTTAGAGCTTCAACATATTAATTTAGGGCGGACACAATTCAGTTCATAACACATACAAAGGGGGACTCCAATAAAAGCTGGAATTATCTTGTGGAGGGCAGCCCCCTTGTAGTCCAGGCTTCCCCTACTATGTAAGTGTTCTAGGAACCCATTGACATCAGTGTACCAGCTAGTGTTGTTGTGAGAGGCTGTGTTTGAATTCATTGAATTTTTTTTGGAGATTCTTTCAACACATTTGCCCATTTCACGATGGGTGATTTGCGAGCACACCTGCCCACACTAAGCTGAGTGTTCAGCAGTTTTTGACCAAAATCGGCATGAACTCCATGCCCCAGTCTTCCTATTCACCCGATTTCCCCACGAGCGATTTTGTTTTGTTTTGTTTTCCCAGCCCGCCTGGGCAACTTGGCGAGACCTCAATCTCTACAATAAATAAAAAATTAGCCGGGCATGGTTGTGCGCGCCTGTAGTTCCATCTACTTGGAAGGCTGAGGCGGAAGGATCGCCGGGGCCCAGCAGGTGGAGGCTGCCGTGGCCGGGAGCGGCCACTGCACTCCAATCTGGGTGACAGAGTGAGACTCCAACTCAAAAAAAAAAAAAAAAAGGAAAGAAAAAGTCCTCAAAGAGAAACGTTTTGCTAATGTGGAAGAGGTGAAACCAAAAACAGCAGAAGCACTAAATGGCATCGAAACTGATGAATTCAAAAACTTTTTTGAGCAGTGGAAAAAGCATCTCAATAGGTGTATTGCATCGCATGGAGAGTACTTTGAAGTTGACAAAATTTAAGCATGTGAGAATAAATACACAATTTTTAATAAATAAAGTCCTGGTCCTTTTGGGTACCCCCCCATATATTGGTTATTTTTTTCCTTACTTCAGAATCGCCAGAACTTTCTTTTTTATTTTTACTTTTCCAAAGAATGAGCTATTGGTTCTACAGATTTCTAAGCATCCTTCCTTCAGTTGTGTATTCCAGTGGAACTCTTTTGCTTTCTTTTTTTTTGGTATGTTTTCCTTCATTTATTTTTAATTTTTATTTTAAAGATGTGGGGTTCAACTCAGGATGAGGTCTGCAAGTGGTCATTGTACAGGTTAAGTTTGGGCCTCCCATTGGTCCTCACTTCACTTGGTTTGGAATCAGGTACTTTTATTGATGTTATGTCTCCTTCCCTTCCTCCTCTGGCAGTATTCCACTATTGCCAATCCTTTTATTTTTCTTTTAAAAAATTTTTTATTTTAAAGATGTGGGGTACAATTCAGAGTTAGGTATACAAGTGGCAAGTGCAGGCAAAGTTTGGGCCTTACTTTGGTCCTCACATCACCTGGTTTGAGATCAGGTACCGTTATTGATGAAGTATACCCTCCTACTCTCTCCCCTGGCAGTTTCCTACTACTGCTAGTCCCTTTCTTATAGTATTAAGATAAATGTTCAGAGTCTGCTTATGAGTAAAGAACATGTGGTACTCAGTTCTTTGTTTCTGTGATAGATCACTGAGTATTATAGACTCTAAATCCATCCAGGTTGCTGTAATGTCCTTAATTTTGTCCTTCTTTATGGCTGTGTAGTATTCCATCGTGTATATGTACCACATTTTAAAAATCCAGTTCAGTTTTGATGGGCAGCATGATTGGTTCCGTGTTTGTGCTATTGTGAATAGTGCTACAATAAACATGTGTGTTCAGTTATCTTTTTTGTAGAGCGATTTAAGTTCCTCTGGGTACGTTCCCAGAAGGGGACTTGCTGAGTCATATGGAAGATCATTTTGGAATTCTTTTAGGAATTGTCACAGTTTTCCTTAGAGGTTGAACTAGTTTGCAATCCCAGCAGTGTAGAAGCTTTCCTTTTTCTCTACATCCTCACCAATAACTGTTGTTTTTTTGTTTTATTAATGATGGCCATTCTTACTGGAGTAAGATGGTGTGGTTTTGATTGGCATTTCTCTGATGATTAGTAAGGCTGGGCATTTTTTAATGTGTCTGTTGGCTGCTTGTATGTCTTTGTTTGAGAAATGTCTATTCATGTCTTTTGCCCACTTTTTAATGGAGTTGTTTGGTTTTTTTCCTTTCAGCATGTTTAAGTTCCTTATAGGTCCTTGATGTTAGGCCTTTGTCAGACATACAGTTGGCAAATGTTTTTTTCCCATCCTGGGAACTGTCTCCCCATTCTCTTGGTGGTTTCTTTGCTTTGCAGAAGTTTTTTAGTTTGATGGTATCCCACTTGTCAATCTTATTTCTTATGGCATGGGTTTTTGGGTTTTTAATCAGGAATTGGTTGCCTATTCTGATTTCCGTAAGGGTGTCTTCTGTGTTTTCTAAGATTCTTAAAATTTGGGGTTTTGCATTTAGGTCTTTAATACATTTGGAGCTGATTTTTGTGTATAGTGATAGGTAGGGGTCCTGTTTCATTCTTCTGCATGTGGCCAGCCGGTTTTCCCAGCACCATTTAGTGAATATATTTGCCTCTCCCTAGTGGTTGTTGGTGGAGGCTTTATTGAAGATGAGTTGTTTGAGAAATTGAGGTTTTGCTTCTCGAATCTTGATACTGTTCCATTGGTCTATTTGCCTGTTCTTGTACCAATACCAGGCTGCTTTGGTTATTGTAGCTTTATAATAAAGTTTAAGGTCTGCAAGTGTGATACCTTCTGCTTTTTTTCTTTTACTAAGGATAGTTTTGGATATTCGTGGTCGTTTATGTTTCCATATGATGAATTTCTGTATTATTGCTTCCAGGTCAGAGAAGAATGATGTTGGTAATTTAGTGAATATTGTGTTGAATCTGTAGATTGCCTTTGGTAGAATGGACATCTTAACAATGTTTATACTTCTAACCAATGAGCATGGAAAATGTTTCCATTTCTTTCTGTCATCTTTGATTTCTTTGAACAGTGTTTTATAGTTTTTGTTGTAAAGATATTTCACTTCTCTGATTAGGAAGATACTGAGGTGTTTTACTTTTCTGTGGCTATTTTGAATGGGATTGCATTTTTTAATTTGGTTCTCTGCCTGTTTGTTGTTGGTGTATAAGAATGTGACTGTCTTTTGTATGCAGATTATGTACCCTGAGACTTGCCAAAGTTCTTTATCAGTGCAAGGAGGTTTTTTGACAAATTCTCTTAGATTTTTGAGATATAGAATCATATCATCAGACTTCCTCTTTTCCTATTTGGAGATCCCTAATTTCCTTATCTTGTCTGGTTGCTCTAGCAAGAACATCTAACACTATGTTGAATAGTCTCGTCTTGTTCTGGTTTTCAGAGGAAATGCTTCCAATTTCTGTCTGTTTAGCAATATGTTGACTGCCGGGTTATTGTAGATGGTTCTTACTATTTTGAGGTATGTTCCCTCTATGCCTAGGTATTTGAGGGTTTTTATCAAGAAGAGATGCTAGATTTTACTGAAAGTTTTTGCTGCATCTAATGGTATAATAATGTGGGTCTTGATTTTACATCTGTTGATGTATTTAATTACATTTATAATCTTGTGGATGTTGAACCAGCCCTGCCTCCCGAGGATGAAACATACTTGGTCATGATGAATTTTTGAGATGTGTTGTTGGATCAAATTTGCTCGAATCTTGTTGAGAATGTTTGCGTCTATGTTCATCAGGGATCTTTACCCAGTTTGTTACCAGTGTGATGATAGCTTCATAAAATAATTTGAGGAGGGTTTTGTCTTGATCACCTGGAATACTTTTAACAGGATTGGTGTCAGCTCTTCCATGTGTTATATATGTTTTATCAAATTCTGCTGGAAATCCATCTGGTTCAGGGCTTTTTTTTGTGGATAGTTTCTTTATGACAAAGTAAATTTCCTAGGTTGTTACTAGTCTATTTAGAATCTCAATGTCTTCTTGTTTCAACCATGGAAGGTTGTGTGACATCAGAAAGTCCTCCATTTTATTTAGGTTATCAAGTTTGTTTCCATACAGGTGTGCATAGCAGTCTCTGATAATCATTTGCATTTCTTCAGGATGAGTTGAGACTTGATTTTGTAATTCTGATTGTGTTTATTTGAGTATTTTCCCCCTTTTATTGGTCATTCTGGCTAGGAGTCCATCAATCTTTTTATCCTTTCCAAGAACCAGCTTTTTGTATCATTGATTTCTTCTAAGATATTTTTGTGTTCTATGTCCTGTATTTGGGCTTTTACTTTCGTGAAGTTAGGGTTTTGGTGATCTTATCTTTCCAGCTCCCTTTGGTCATTGGTTAGGCAGTTAACTTGTTCTCTATTTTCTTGATGTGTGTTCTTAGAGTTATAAATCACCCTCTTAGTACTATTTTCATGGCATCTCAGAGGTTTTGGTAAGATGCCTCTTCATTTTCATTTGTTTCCAGGAATCTTTTAATTTCTGTTTTGATATCTGTGTTGATCCAGGAGTCTTTCAGCATCATACTATTTAATGTTCATGTCTGTGTGTTTAGGAGGGATTTTGTTGGTGTGGTATTTATTTTTATTGCACTGTGGTCTGAGAAGGTACATGGCAGTATTTCAATCTTGTGAAATTTCTTCATGCTTGATTTATGGATGGAGATGTGGTTGATCTTGGATTACATTCTATGTGGTGATGAGTAGAAAATATATTCTGTGGTTGTTGGGTGGAATGATCTGAAGCTATTTATTAAGTCCCTTTGGTCAAACATCTAGTTGAGGTTCTGAATCTCTTTGTTGATTTTTTTTTTTTTTTTGCCTCAGTGATCTATCTAGGGTTGTTAGTGGGGTATTTAAGTCTCCATTTATAGTAGTGTTAGTGTCAATTTTTTTTTTAGTTTACTTAGTAGCTGCTTTATGAAAGTTGGTGCTCCTCTGTTGGGTGCATATATGTTTAGGATGGATATCTCTTGTTGATGGATTGAACTCTTTATCATTATATAGTGTCCTTCCATATCTTTTTAAATGTTTGATAGCTTAAAGGTTGTTTTGTCTGATATTAGGATTATTACTCCTGCCTTCTTTTGTGATCCTTTTGCCTGAATGCTGGTTTTTCCTCCTCTAACTTTGCGTCTGTGGGCATTCTCTGTAGTGAGAAGTTTCCTGGAGGCACAAATTGCTGGGTCATATGTTTTTATCCAGTTTGCCATTCAATGTCTTTTTAGTGATGCATTTAGTCCATTTGCATTCAGGCTGACTATTGAAATGTGAGTTTGTTCCTGTCATAATGATCTTATATGGCTGTTTTATTTCTGTTTAGCTTTTTTGTTCATATATGTGTGTGTTTTCATTTTGTGTGTGCTGTGTGTTCTTCTGCTTCTTGTTTGTTTCTAATCTTGTGAAGATTGGTCTTTCTTTTGTTTCCTTTTTCTTCTGTGCACAGTACCTTTTTAAATATCTCCTGTAGAGCTGCTCTGGAAGCAGCATATTCTCTTAGGGATTAGATGTCTAGGAAGGACTTTAATTCTCCATCACTGATGAAGTGTCACTTCGCTGGGTAGGAAATTCTTGGTTGAAATTGTTTATCTTTGAAAACATTAGAGATCAAGATCCAATTCCTTCTGACCTGTAATGTTCTGCAGCAATTCTGATTGGTCTTCCCTGGTAGGTAGTCTGAACTTTTTCCTCTGCTACCTTTAGGACTTTTTCTTTTATACCTTCTTTGTGTGGGCAAATTATTATGTATCTAGGAGTTGGTTTTCTCATAAGATGTCTTCCAGGGATTCTCTGGATTTCTTGTGCTTGTATAGTCATCTCTCTGGCCAGATGAGGGAAGTTTTCTTGAATGACCTCATGAAATGTTTGTTCCAGGATGTTTCTCATTTTTCTTTCTATTACAAGTTTTCTGATCTGATGTAGGTTTGTTTTCTTGATAAAATCTCACATCTTTTAGAGAGTTTCTTCATAAGTATTCCTTTCTATATTTTTAATAGATTGGGTTAATTCCATATCTTGCTCATCCAGCTCTAAGATTCTTTCTTCTTCTTGGTCCCTACTCAATGGAGTTGGTAAACAAAACCAATAGCATGTGAATATACTAGACACCTAGATGAGAGAGTAACATAGTAACATTCTTAGGAGTCCAGGCATGGCACTTATTTGACAGAGGATGATTCTGTGGAGTAAGTTGATCTTTCCCACAAAATAGTGAAGCACAGACTCTGGAGGCAGGCTACCTGAATTCACCTTCTAGGCTCCCCATCACAAGCTGTGAGATTTAGCACAAACTTCTTAACCTGATTATGACTCAGTCTTCTCACCTGTAAAATGGAGTTAATAATAGTACTGACCACACAGAGTTGTTATAAGGATTAAATAAGTTAGTATTTATAAAGTGCTTAGAAGATTGGCACATAGTAGTTGCCATAGAAGTATTTGCAAATAATTCATTATTATAGATTATATAGGGATCATAGCAGTGAACATGGACACATTTGAGCGTGCATAACCTGTTACCAATAGTGTTACCACCCAGCAGTGCCCCAGAAACTGGTGCTGATACTGAGGTCAATGGGATTCTCCACTGTTCTTTCTGGAGTCACTTGTGGATAGGTCTTGCCCTTTGAACTAAATCAACCTCTTTCACTCATAGATAATTTTGGTGGTGAGTACATAACTTCTAGTTTAGCTCTGTAGTATTAAGCCATGCCTAATTTGTGTGTCAACCCAGTAGTTTAGTTTGTATATACACAGTTAAATATATCAATTCTTTACCTGTTATATCTTTAGAAGATGTTTTTCCTTGCTCTGCAAACTGTTTGCATTTTGTTTATGGTTTTGACATATTTAAATACTTTTTGTATATTTATGTAGTTAAATATTTTGAATTTTTCTCTTGTGATTTCCCTGCTTCTGGGCTATCACATTTCTAACTATTTTAAAATTTAATTTTTAAGATGTATTTGCTGAATAAAACTTTCTGATGCAGATTTCAATACTGGCAAAAAGACAAACACTGTAGTGACAGGGTCCAAAGATAAGATGGAAGTCTCATTTACCTAAAGCAAATAATTGAGCAAATTTTAGATTTGCCTTGCTAACTATGTCATCTCTCAAAAAGTAAAGAAAATGATGAGGGAAGTCACTATTCTTGACTTTATTATCCTCAGAAGAGAGTTGCTTAGTGAGGTGTAAATGATGAGAATTTTGGTCAAAGTGACCATAATGTCTTAGAATCTATGGTAGGGTAGAGAAAGTTTGACATAGTGGTTGCATAATGTAGAACAGAGATAGCAAACATATAACATGCCAATCTCCTCTTCCTGTTCCTACTTAGGCCAATGGATGGCATCAGAAATTAAACAAAAATTTTTCTTCTGCTGAGCTTAGAAATAGCTTTGAATCCTTCTGAACTCAGTTCTTCAGTGAGCTGCTCTCAACAGATTAAGTTGACAGAGTGGGACAATACTTATTTTCCACAGTATAAAGAGGTAGATTTTTAAAGGTTCAAAAACATATGGGTTAGAAGCCTGTAATATTTTGACTGCACTTATATTACATATTATGCAACAAGTTATTCATGTGCTCATGTACAGCACATCTCACTCATCCTATTATAATGGATTCTTTACACAATAGTCTCTCCAGGGTGATGAGACCCTTAACATAGAGACTATGCCTTATTAATCTGTGAATCTGTGATGTCTCACATGGGGTCTGGTGGTATATCAAACTCATTTGAAAATGCTGAGTTGAAGTGATAGTAACAAATAAGAGAGCATTTCATCTATTTATCTAGAAATGTATATATTTTATGTAGCTTTTCTTTTTTTAAAAGTCAATATTTTTTATGATGATATTGTGGGGTATAGTTAAGGGTTAGGTATACAAATATGCTTCGTTCAGGCACCCTTGTTGATAAGAGGTATCTCCCCACCCCCAGACAGATAGAAATGTATATATTTTGAAACTACTTTTTGTACATCTTATTTCATTTGATTATACTTTCTACTAATTTCAGAAGGAAGAAAAAGCTCCATCAAAATATCAACATGATTCATCTCTGAGGATAATGTTCAACTCATGATGAAATATGGTGTGCTCTTTTTGTGGCAAATATTGAGGTTTCTTTTCCAGAAAACATGATTTATGAAGGAAGAATAAGACATACAAATATTAATAAGGCATATAAATATGGCTAAATATTGATGAATATCTCACAACATGAGTGGCAAAAATTGGTCTTTGGAACTATGTCAAGCATCCTGGCCTCATCTTCTTTCATGTGGGTCAACTTGGTAAAGTCTTGAGCATAGTGTTTGCAAAGACAAGAGTGATGTTTACTAAATGGAAAAAAAAAACTTTTATGCTGCTTCACTAGTATACATAAATGATTTTTTTTTCAAAAAAAAAAAAATCATAACCCAGTCAAAGCAAGAGAAGTCCCAAGAGCATTCCTGGTCAGTACCACTGCAATTCCATGTTACTACTCGCATGGCCAGTGCAGGTGATTCATTTTCGTGACAGTATCAAGACAGAAGGGCTGAAATGAAAACAGTGGTGAGTGATGTGGTACTGCTTGACTTTTTCCACTGGGGAAATGTGAATATGAGAGAAAGTAATCTATACAGAAGTCAAATGTGGGTGCCTTTAGTTTGTGAAAACCTCTGATGCCTCCAGTCGTTCTTCAAGACCATGAAACTCCCATAGTTACTATGCCCTAGAGAAACGTTATGTGGACTGGCTAAACACAGGACCAATAAATAAAAAAGGCAAATGGTGTAGGGTTGAGGGACCATAGCTTCAACATTACAGAATAGCAAGTCAGAAGTACTAATAGAAATTAGAGATGCCACTGATGATAACATTATGTCAAAGGTGATATTTCAGGAACATCAATTTGGTGGTGGTTTTCATCGTGGATTGGGAAGGGGAGAGAAGATTCCTAGTAAAAAAATTAACATTTAAAAAATCAACTTCAAAGGGCCAGATGTAAGCTTGTAAGGTTCTGAGCTACAAGAGTGGCAGGAAAAGATGGTAACAAGAATGCCACAAAGCCAGCAACACCAGGGCTCATGGACTGTATTACTATAGATATGGGGAAAGGGAGAAATGTAAAACCACCTGTACCCCACAATGTGGATTTTGTTTTTGGAGATGGAGTCTCACTATGTTGCCCAGGCTGCTCTTGAACTCCTGGGCTCAAGCAATCTTCCTGCCTCAGCATCCCTAAGTGTTGGATTTATAGGTGTGAGTAATCATGCCTAAACTGTTTTTCATCACCTGATGCTTAATTTATCGTTAGAAAAATTACTCTAAAGCAAAACTTTGGTTTTAAAAAGAAAATGAGAAAACATTCAATTTTTCCCCCTGATTTAGTAATCACTTCCTTTTCCCCATGTTCTTTCATCATTAAGAATATGGAATTAAAAGAGTCAGCACAACGTAGAGAACATAGCTGTGAACTGAGCTGGGAATGCTTAGTGTAAATTCTATTTCTGTCTCTAAAAAATTCTGTGACTAACCCTTTTGAAGCCTCAGTGTCCACAGATGTAAAATAAGGTTGGACTAGACAATCCCTAAAGCCCCTTTCATTTCTAAGTCTCTATATGGACTTCTCTACTGGTTGCAATATTTCCTTCTGACATAAAATACAATGAAAATACAGCTTTTCTATGAAAGTTGTTGCCTTTTGAAAGTGTACCATTTTCCTTTGACCTTTATCATTTCATTGGCATCTACCTTTATCAGAAAGCCCTTTAGGTTTAAAAACTTCCATAAATTGCAGTTTGTAAACCCAGAGAGACGGAAAGATCAGAAGAATAATTTAATGCTGTTGTAGGCAGTGGAGCAGGCCATGAAAACAGAAAATGAAACTAAGTCAACAAGCGAGATGATGGATGCCACACAAGCTAAGGGGTGTTTCAGAAGGAGAAGAAATGCCACTGTGCCAAAGCATATGGTGCATTCAAACCAAGAGGACCTCAGCACAGGCCCTGGGTATGGATGGAATTCAGTTCATTGCCCTTTAACCCTCTGGCAACATTCTCATTTGTCAAACTGAACCAAGATTAAAGTAACAACAACGTGAATAATGAGAGAAGGAAAAATAACACTTGCTCTGATTATTTAACCTGAAACTACAGTAAGTGCAAGTCATAGAAAATACCTTTGAGTGTCTTAAAGAGTGCCAAACTTAGGGCAAGCGCATAGATTTTTGACTGCGGAAAGGTTCTCTTCTGTCTAGTTTCTGTTAATTTTTCTTTTAGAATCATCAACTTCTTTTAAACTTGGGGAAAAAAATCACTTTTTCTCAATTAGGACTCAAGTTCAAAATAGAAGTAATTCTTGGAGGCGATGACGTATTAACTTAAATTCATGCTAAATTGTGAGTGAATGATAGCAGATTTTACCTGAGACAGAGCTAGAAAATGCTGCCTTGTCTCTGAAATCAAGAATTCTGCAAGGAGAGAAGAAAAGACCCTCACGAAAGAGAGACTGAGGCCTTGAGCTGCCAACCTGCCTACTTTGCACTTTGCAAATGTGAACTTACTTGATCCTCAAATGGGTTGTTCTAAGCTGTCCTCGGGAATCATTTTTGTGTTGATTATTCTGTTAGTGAATAAAGATTTCTAGATTTCTAAATATTTTCCCACTTCTTGATTCCTTCTGCCCAAAGCATCAGTCTTGGTGCTTCTCTGCTAGTAGAAATAGAAGGAATAAAATGACTACCAAAAGAAAACAAGCAGAAGAACACCAAGGCATGCCTCCAACTACTAAGCCTATGTTGGTTTCCCTTTCTCCTGTTTCTCTGGGCCTGCTGGTGAAGCCTCTCCAGGAACAAAACCCCCATATAAGAAGTGCCCATGGGTCAAGTTTATTAAAAAATGAATTCACAAATGTACTGACTTCCTGGAGAAATAAGTATGCTCCCTTGTTAAGCAGCAGAAACAACTTGATCACTGAACTTAAATATTTGCTTTGAACCAGCCAACTAAGTCTTCCGAACACCACACCTTGTGCTTTCTTATTATTACTAATCGAAAATCCATAAATGTGAAATAAGCACTTTTTTAGTAAAAGTGGGAAACATGAGTTCAGCAAGTATGATTTGAAAAGCAACCTGGATACTGCTTTCTAATGATGTCTTAATGTAAAATTATCAATAGAAGAGGGAAAAAGAACTTATTTTTGTCATGCATTTAAAGAAATGATTACTCAAGAGCAGGGCCTGAATGAATGGGGTCTTCATTTCTGAACTTTAGTAGACCTTCCTGGTATTTTTAGCTGTTTTTAAACTGTCATAAGAATTAGCTCAGCTTGTGAAAGAAATTGGGTCAAAGTTTTAAGGAAAACAGGATGGGGGAGAATTGTTTGCATGGAAAGCATGAGCAATGGCACGAGTCCTGGCCTGCTGTTGACTGCCAGTTGCGGTGATGACACGGGGGTGGAGAGTGGAGAAAAATCGTCAACAGGACGCAGAATGTTGCCTTAGCCCCACCTCGAAAAACCCAACTGCAAAATGTGATTTTATGGCCTGACCTGAAGACCAGGCTTGGAATTACTGGTTTCTGTTTCCAAAAATTCACCAATGTGTTAAATAGGAATACAATAATCAAATGCTTTAAACTCTTGTTATAAAAGAGTTCCAGATTATAGAAGAGTTGCAAACATGATGTGAAGATTTTCCATATACCCTTCACTCAGCCATTCTAATGCTAACATTTTATTAAGGCATGGTACATTATCAAAGCCAAGAAAGTAACATGAGTATAATGCGCTCTTCATTAAATAACAGATGTTAGGGTTGGTGCAGAGTAAACATGGAGAGATTTATACATTGTTGGACTTTTCATCAAGCATAATTGAAGTAGTAAAAAACTAAGGCCATCAAAGGTTTATGCAGAGAAATGATTTTCTTTATGGGTCATCGAATCTAAGCCTTGAAAAAGGGAAGTTTGAATATGAGCAGAGTTGTAAGGTTAAAGGTTAGAAGTGTTAGTGCATGGAATTCTGTGGATTGAGCTACTAGAGGAAACCAACCAGAAAGAGAAGAAGCAGTTGTCAGATATTACAGATTGAAATTGAGGTCATAAGAGAGAATGACAAAATTAAAATTATGAGAGTAGGTGGGCTAGTGGATGAGACCTTTGGAGGAGACAAAATCAAGAAAGTGAGCAATCAAGGTATTGGAAAGATCATCTATATGGATGTTGAAATTACCAAGAATTGTTAGGGCAGTTGTATTTGAGATTGCAGTTACTAAAAGCTGCAGGTAATGAGGTCCATATTGAGATCTGTGGATGATTGTATCAAGGAGGGTAGTGTGGAGTATAGTCTGAAGTAGATTATTCAAGAAACCTGAGGAGTTTAAAAGAGAGAGAAGAAACCACACTATGTAAGTAGCCCATTGACATAAAGTGTATGGAGAGAAAACAACAAATAATTGATTGAGTTTCTGGAAAAGGGACTTCAGGGAAAGCAGGAATATGGTAGAACAAGAAAGTGAAAAGAATATTAGGGAAGAAATGGATGCTTTCAGAGATTTCTCTTATGACAGACTATAAATGGTTTGAGGATTTGAGAAGTACAAAATCGGGTCAGATTAGGGAATGTATCAAGATGAATGGTGTGAGAATCCAGGTGATGTCTGATAACCTGAAAATGCTGGATTCTTGCACTCATAAATTTGTTCTGAGAGTTGTCTTTTTCTGAGATAGAGTCTTACTCTGTCACCCTGGCTGGAGTATAGTAGCACGATATGGCTCACTGCAACCTCGACCTCCTGGGCTCAGGTGATCCTTACACTTTAGCCTCTGGAGTAGCTGGAAATACAGGCATGTGCCACCACATCTGGTTAATTATTTTATTTTTTGTAGAAACAAGGTCATGCTATGTTGCTCAGGCTGGTTTTGAACTCCTGAGCTCAAGCAATCTTCCTGCTTCTGCCTCTGAAAGTGCTGGGATTACAGGTGTGTGCCACCACACCCAGCCTTCTGAGAGTTTCTTAGAAAGCATGTGGTCCTGAAACGTTTGGGTCTTGCTAGGATGTGCTCTAAAGGAATCCGTATGGGTTTCTATATTGGTCACACAGCTGGTTGTGTCCAAACTTGTACGGGTGGTCCTATGATGTAGGCATTATTCCATTTCATAGAAGGAAAAAATGAAACTCATAGAAGTTAGATGATTTGGCAAAGAATGTAGTGTGGCAGAGCCTGGACTGAAGCCCAGATTTGTCTAATCTCAAAGTCTGTGCTCTGGAAAATTTGCCAGCCACTTTCTCTTAACCACAAAGCTGTGTTTTCCCATTGGGCATATCTCTTTATCTGTTTTTGAGTGATTAGTCTACTGACAGAGTGACATTTCTGGTAGCCTGTTCATACAAATAACACATGACAATGTCGAATTTCTTTTTCCTTTTTCTCATTGAGTATCATCACAGCCTAATGGCATAACTATGCCTCACAGTTTTTCAGGCTTTCATATTATTAAAATGTACTAAAATGCCTTACCTGATTAAGCAATAAGTAGACCGACAGTTGGCATCATGCCCTTTTAATTTCTTATTCAGATTGGAGGCAAAAAGTATGTATGTTCCCAGTCAATTTACAGGAAGATTGGAAGGTAAAGGCAGTAGAATATAGTATTTGTAAATCTTAAATCCACAAGAAGAGAGATTTCGTTTTTCCTTTTGTTATCAAAGTATCTACTATAGTAAATATCTTTTTTTTTTTTTTTGAGTTGGAGTCTCACTCTGTCACCCAGACTGGAGTGCAGTGACTGCTCCCGGGCACCGCAGACTCAACATACTGGGCTCCGGCGATCCTTCCGCCTCAGCCTTTCCAAGTAGCTGGAACTACAGGCACATGCTACCACGCCTGGCTAATTTTTTGATTTATTGTAGAGATGAGGTCTCACCAAGTTGCCCAGGTGGGTCTCAAACCCGCGGGCTCAGGCAATTCACTCACCTTGGCCTCCCAAAGCGCGGGATTACAGGCTGAGCCACCGAGCCCGGCCATAAATATCTTTTGATATCGCTTATTCTTCTTAATGATTCTTATCTGCTGTTATATAAGTTTCTGCCTCCATTTTGATCATTTCTTCTCATACATTTTTGGGTTTACTTTGCTGTGAATGTGTTTTGATCATTATTTTTTAATATTTCTTCTTTTCCAATGTTCATTTGAAGGTATAAGTTTTTCTTTTAAATGTCATTTTAACTGTATCTCCCAAGTCTTAATATAAGGTTTTTATTCTGCTTCAATTGTTACTCTTTTTATCATTTTCATTTGATTTATTTTTTGACCCATCATTTGGTATTTTCTTTTTATTAATTTTAACTTTTACTAAATGGTACTGAAAGAAAATTGCTCAAAATTATTTTAGTTATTTGGTAGTTTTTGAGACTTCCCTTACTGGCTTAGAATTTTTTGGAAATTTTCCACATGTAAATATATGTCTTTGATGTAATTATCCTACATAAATGGATTTTCCCTTGTGTGTTGTTTGAATCTCTTATACATTTGCTACTTTGGACTGCTTTATATTAATATGTGTTTTTTTTTTATTTCTGAGAGAGATATGCTAAAATAAAATATTATTGTCTGCTTGTCTTTTTTTGCTTGTAATTATGCTGACTTTTTGTTTTACATTTTTCAAGGTTATAGTGTTAGTTGCACACAGTCTCAGAATTTTTATGTCTCCCTGAGAACTTTTTTTTTTATGTGAATTTAAGATTCTTTTCACCCCTAATAATATTTGCATTTAAATTGCAACTTTCTGGTATTAATGTGGCAACATCATCTTTCTTTTTTACCCTGACAATTCTATTTTCAAACTTTCAATGTCAGTATGTGTTATCTTAAAAAGAACGCATATTGGATTTCTTTTTAAAACCCAGTGTAACTTGTAAACAGTATATTACTAGATTAGAAAAATTCAGTCTGAGTCTCTTTTTTAACTATTAAATTTAATTTGTTTATGTGGATTTTGACTACTGATCCATTAGGCCTTAATGCTGCTATCTTATTTTGTATTTTTTTTTTTTGAGTTGGAGTCTCATTCTGTTGCCCACACTGGAGTGCAGTGGCCACTCACCGCAGCCTCGACCTGCTGGGCTCCGGCGATCCTTCCGCCTCAGCCTTCCAAGTAGCTGGAACTACAGGCGCGCGCTACCATGCCCGACTAATTTTTTGATTTATTGTAGAGATGAGGTCTCACCAAGTTGCCCAGGCGGGTCTTGAACCCTTGGGCTCAGGCAATCTACTCACCTCAGCCTCCCACAGCATGGGATTATAGACTGAGCCACCGAACCCGGCCTTATTTTGTATTTTTTATATATCATACTTTTTGTTTTTAAAATGTCCATTATTCACTAGAAACATTTATTTTTTTACACCGCCTTATTCCATCCTCTATTGGTTTGGAAGTTATGCCTTAAATTTCTGTTATTTTCATGATTTTTCCCTCAAATTTTAACTCATACGTTTTCCCTAACAAATATAAAGTTAACATCAAAGTGTACTTTCTTCAAGCAATAGAAAACCCTTAGATTGTTTTAACTTTAGTCACCAACTCCCATATTCCTTGAAACTAATTTCTGGCATTTTTTTCTCCCTTGTTTTAAATACTCTTCCAATTTTATCTTTATTTATTTTTTAAGTTCACTTGATTATTTTAATTTTTAAAAATCATACTTGTCAATTTGTTTGTTTGCACTGCTTCACGCAGTCCACTCTATTCTTGGCTTCACTTCTTTCTCATTAATGTAGAATTTTTAGTAATTTTTGTAGTGAATGTCTGTGTGACAAATTCTCCCAGTGTGCACCTGAAAATATTTTTATGTTCTCCTCCCTCTTAATTGATAGTTTAATACTTAGAAGCTAGTATTAAACTATCAGTTAAACTATCAAAAGATAGTATTAAGCTATCAAAAGTATTCATTGGTCTTTGGCCTCTAATGTTGCTGATGAGAAGTTTATTTCTTTTAAGTAATCTGCCTTTTCTCTCATATTGATTTTATAATTTTTTCTATCTGGCTTCTATGCTTTTCAGTTTCTTTGCTTTGAGGACTTATTTTTATTTACTTTTCCCTAAACTCACTGTGCTTCTATAACCTGGGAGTTCATGTCTTCCGTCAATTATTTAGCATTCTTGGCCATTATCTCTCTTTAAATCTGAAAAAACATAGTAGGAGCCGAATTATGACCAAGAATAAAGTATCTTTCCATTTAGCCTTCAAAAGCATAGCTTATTAACATTTAACAGTATCCAGGTTATAACAGTTTGAAGACAAAAGAGAAGAGAAAACTCGGGCTATTCAAAGCTCAGCCATTGAGATGAGTCACAATAGTAATTTCCAGTTTCACCATTAAATCTAGGAATAAAGATAGATAATACATAGTATCCAGCATTCTACTGAGAGATAAGGAAGAAGGTGAGAGAGCATACAATGTATTCATAGATCAATTCATTCATTCATCTATCAAATGTCAATTAAATACTCTCTGTGTGCTAGGCCATGAGTTAGATTTTTGAGATTTGAAGATGATTACGTTCCAATTCTGACTAGAGACTGAATCAACTGACCCAGTATTTATTATTCAAAAAAGACAAAGCCTTTTTCAAACTTTTTGTTTTTCAACCATTCTTAGACTTATTAAGGTCCCATTGGAAAGTTTCTTTCATACATTTTAGTACATTTGTGCATCATACATATGTTTCCATATAATGTAACCAGCAGTACTGGGAGATTGGCTTTAAATGACCTGACTTACTCAACTTAGGCAGTTTTATTTATAAAAGGAGAACGCCATGTGGGGTAGTGAAAATATCATCTTTGGAAGAATGCCTCTTTATACCTTCTCAAGGGTCAGCCTCTTTAATGAGGGGCTTAGTGACCTTGTACAGTTTCTCTGGGGAGCAGTCTTGAAAATTTCCCAGTTAAAGGAAAATCTGAAATTTTAGATGTTATCACTAATGAATGTGAAAACTAATGAGAGTTTCATTGTTTTAATTTTGTGTCCAGGGAATAAGTTGGATGGTCATAAAGAGAAAGTTGTTTCAAATTTGAATTAAAAAGTTGTATGTTCTTTTGTAGAGTAATGCAAAAGTTTCAACTTTGGACATGTTTGTGGGATGAAAGGGGAAGTTTTGGAGAAAAAACTTATGAAAGCAAATATGTATTAGTCCTGAGTTCTTTGTGTTTTTTTAATCTAATAAAAATACATGTTAAATACTCTGTCTTAGCAGAAAGTCAATATGGATGCAAACCTCAATTCAAGTTGAGAAAATCAGCACTTCAGAATTTTGTTTTTAAATCTTGATTGCTAAGAGTTAAAGACATTATTTTTCTCTATTAAGCTGCATGCCTCCAAAAAACCCAAAACTCATGTCATCCCTCTCCAAGATTCTGATATAACTAATCAGATCATCATACTCCTCAACTAGAGATTTGTGTATCTCTACTAGGCAAAAAAAGTTTGGTCAAACTTTATTTTTTCTTGTATTTTAATTATAGAGCAGTAGTTTTACTCTGTTTCCATATATTTTATCATAATATTTGAAATCATTTTATTGAGTAACTCATACACTTTCTCAGGGATCCTAATATGCTCTTTGTGGTAATTAATCTCCAAAGACATTCTCTAATGAGTCATGCTTCTAGGTATTCACAACATTGTATAGTTTCTTCCCATACACTGTTTCACCTGGACAGGCAAGTAACTCACAAACCTTTGTTTTTGGAAGTCTGGATCTGACATGCAAGACTTGCTAGAAAAGTCACATGAAAAGCAAAGGTCCTGAAGTAACATGGAATAGAAGGAAATTTTAGCTGTCCTAGTATCCCAGTTCAATCTAGACAGAGGTAACTTTAGCCTCAGTCACAATATATCTGCAGTCATGTGGGAATCTGAGTGGCCCCCAATGAGATCAGAAGGACTCTCCAACCGAGACCAGTTCATAAACCATGAAAGGTAGTATAATTATTGCCAGAATGATTTGTTATGCAGCAATAGGTAATCAGGAATGACCCCAATGGGCACGGCTTCTCCCACCTCTCCTCCCCATTCCCATTTCTACTGAAAATCACTTATGCAATGAGATTTGGGGACAATAAAGAGGACGAAGAGCATATTGACCAAAAAGAAAAAGACTACTAGAAAAAAATTAAGCTATCATACTTATGGCATTGTACATTAAAGAGCCAGCATTACAATTCTGCTTTCAACCTCATGTTGCTATTAACATTTATATCTGTATCTGTAACTTTATATCTTGAACTGAGGAATAGAATCAGAGAAACTGAACACCTGACATTAGAGAAAAAGAAAGTAAAAAGCAAATTGAATTGCTTCTAGATTTTAGTCCTCAGATGCTAAATTCTGCTCTCTCCCTGCTTTCCATTCTTCCTTCATCAGTTCTTTAAGAAGAATGGGATAGGTCCTGTGAATCCTGAGTTTGACCTTAGAGTCTTAAAACAGGACTTCTACTCACCCTAACTAATGTGATAAGTCCAAAGGCTTTAACTAATGCTGATCACTGTTGGATTATTGCCAAATGCAATTGAGCATTCAAAATTGTTGTCTGCAAACTAGTTATAGGGGAAAAAAATCTTATTTTGACTCATCTTTCTTCATCATTTTTTCCTTTTTTAAAAAAAATCTTAAGTTTATCTGATGAAATAGAAATTTAGAGAAGAAGGAATGCTGAGTTCTGGTTCAGGTAGCTTTGTAACCTTGATCAAATTACTTAAATCTTCAGACCTCAATTCCTTCAGTTGTAAGACAGAGAGATTTTGCTAGTTTGTTTCTAATGTCTCTTCTACGTTTGAAATTCCATATGATAGACTCCTGGGCATTAGTCCTACAAACGTGCGCCTACACCACAAAAGCACCCATACCCACAGGGAGCTATTACAAAGGAAAAGGCCTATTCGTCCTATAAGAGTAAATGCATAATTCCAATTATTGGCTATTGACAAGTGAGTCTTTTCATGTGATACTATCTCATAAGCAGCTGCGATAAACTTCAATATTCTCAATAACAAAGTACCAAGAGTTGTCAAAGATAGCATTTCAACAGTAAAATCACTAATCTACCCTGCAGGCAGATTGGAATGCATCTGCTCATGGTATTAAATTACAGCATTCTGTTAAAATATGTAATATAGCTTAATATAATCAAACTTTTAATATAAGCAAGCTTGGATTACAATGTTCTGTGATTTTAAATTTGTTATTTGATCCAAGAAAATAGTCTATAAGCCGTCATGTTCTTTCCTGGTTCCCTACCTTTCTTCCCATTTCCTAACCTCTCTCTCCAGAAGCATCCTCTTATATCCTTGTGCTATGGTCTTTCTTACACACCTTCTCTCTCTTCTTCAGAATTTTCAGTGAAACTATTTATGATCCATTCATCCTTCTTTTAAAGAAATCATCAAAAGCATGAGTATAATATGAAAAATATCTCTCTGTACCTGATTAAAATCCTTTTTTTTATCTGAAGGGAGAAAATTACATTGCAAAACATGATAATTTTCAAATAAGAACAATATGCAAATTAAAAAACCTAGAGAAGAATAATAAAGGATTTTTACTTCCCACAGTCTATCTCTGTAAAGATTAAATTTTTAACATTTTTTTAAAGAAGAAGACAGTCATAGAAGTTCAGAGTTTCTGACTGACTAAAATTTGATGCTGTAGAGAACATATTTTTGTTGAAGTGACTGGAAGTCTATGCTATATTTCTCCTCAAGTAATTGGCCAAGTGCTGAGCTGTACCTGAACAAGGAAAGACTACATGAGTCCTAGCAGTAAGTGGTTACTGCAAGCAAGATTGCTGAAAAGAGATTCTGGAAGCTGTGCAGAGTTGGAAATGTTGAATTTCAGACCCAGTTGAGGAAAAAGACCTTGGTTAACACCTCAAGCATTTAGTTGAACCCCCAAAAGGCCATACTTTAAATAAAGATCACACACTAAAATAATTAATAACCTAGGATTAAGGACCAAAATGAAGTAAAGATACCCTAACAAATAAAATCAAGCCTCATATAATCAACAGAATCCATTTGCAATTTAACTGCCTAGTAGAACAAATTTTAGTATCCTTTAAACAGTTCCTTCAACATAACATCCTTAATATACTATATTAAACCAAAACTTACAAATGTGCAAAGAAGCAGGAAAATGTGAGCTATAAACAAGAGAAAAACAAATGAATATAAATAGACCATCAGGTGACCCAAATGTTGGAGATAGCAGGCAAGGACTTTAAAAGAATTAATCTAAATACATGCAAGGAATTAAATATAAAGTAGAATATAATCAATTCAGAGATAGAAAATCTCAGAAGAAAAGTAGAAACTAACAAAACAACATGGAAATTCAAGAAATTCAGAAAGCATATTTCTGAATTCACCAGGTGATGAAAAAATAGAGTGTGTGTGATAATATAGAGTGGCCTAATATATGTGTAATTGAATCCCTGTACAAGACAAGGAAGAGAATGGAACAGAGAAAATATTTTTTAAAATCACTGACAAAAATATTCTCAAGTTTACTGATCAAATGTCAATCTTCAGACACAAAAAGCTCAATGACCTAAAAGTAGAATGAATACAAAGAAAACAACACTTAGGTCAATTATAATAAAATGTCTAAAAACCAAGGTTAAGTGAAAGTCTTAAAAGTAGCAAGGGCAGGGTAAGGAAAATCCTACTTTATATATAGAGAAATGATGACAACAATAATGGCTGAGTTATTATCAGAAAAAGTAACAGACCAAAGATAGTGGAATGGTATCTTTAAAATGTTGACAGAAGCTGGGCTCGGTGGCTTAGCCTGTAATCCCGCTCCTTGGGATGCTGAGGTGGGTGGATTGCCTGAGCCCGTGGGTTCGAGACCCGCTTGGGCAACTTGGCGAGACCTCATCTCTACAATAAATCAAAAATTAGCCGGGTGTGGTAGTGCGCACCTGTAGTTCCAGCTACTGGAAGGCTGAGGCGGAAGGATTGCCGGAGCCCAGCAGGTTGAGGCTGTGGGGGCCCAGAGCGGCCACTGCACTCCAGTCTGGGTGACAGAGTGAGACTCCAACTCACAAAAATAAAATAAAATAAAATGTTGACAGAATTTTATGTTAAGTCAATCCAGAATTTTTTATTCCAGTAAAAGTATACCTTTGACTCTGAGGGTAAAATGAGGATACATAATATGGGGAAAATATCCTGGTGCAAACAAAAATGAAATAAAATGGTTGCACTTGCAAGAATATAAAAAAAATCAAATACTTTAAGATCTATACATAAAAATCTATTAATTGCACCAGTAGTAGAAAATGCTACAGGAACAATTAAAGAAATTTATATATGTGGAAGGCTATATCACACTCATGAATCAAAATACTGACTATAGTACAATTGGTCCAAACTGATTTATAGATCCAATTTAGTCTCAATTGCAATTTCAGAAAATGTATATGAAGAGTGGCGGATTGACAAGATTACTTTAAAATTTTTATGGAAATGCAAAGCGCCATGAAAAGTTAAAACAATATTTGAGGAAAAATTCAATGTAAATGTCTTACATGATGAATTAACAAGAATTACTTTAAACCACAGTGATTGTGACAGAGTTGTACTGGTGCAAAGATAGACAAATAGGTCAATGAAACTTATAATAGAGTACCAAGGCAGGCTCACATAGTAATGGAAACTCAATGTATAAGAAAGCTGCACAACAGTGGATAAAGATGGTCTTTTCAACAGGTATTTCCATGTAAATTGGATCTCTATATATGAGCAAGGGAATCTTGACATGCTTATATCTAAAATTCAATTTCAAATAGATTGAAGACCTAAATGTGCAACGTAAAACAGTAAAATTTCTAGATGTTAACAAAGAAAAATAATCTTCATGAACCTTGGGTGAGGAATGATATTGTTAACAAGGCAAAAATGTTGCTCATAGAGACAAAAGATCGACATAATGGACTCTACTAAGAATGCAGAGTGAAAAAAGAAAGCACAGAATGATAGAAGGATATTTGAAAAATATGTTTCTGACAAATGACATATACAAGATATGCTAAGAATTCCAACAAATCAATAAGAACTGATGGACAAACCAATTAAAAAATAGGAAAAGGCCTTGAATAGGTGTTTCACCAAAGAAGATATTCAAATAGCCGATAAACAAATGAATAGGTGCTCATTCATCTTAGCAAGCAAGCACAAATGAAAACCACACTAAGTTATCATTGCACATTCATCAGTAGTGGTGTATTAAAACAAAACTATTAAAATCTGATAATACTAGGTGTTGGCAAAGTTATAGAGTAACTGGAATTGTTGGTATAACCATTTTGGAAGATTCTGGCAGAACCTACTAAAGCTTAATATAGTCACACTCTATGTCCCAGATATTCTACTCCTAGAAATATATTCAACAGAAACCAAAAGCACATACAAGAACATTCTTAGCAAGCCTTTTTCTTTCCTTTTACAAAACCCAAAAACTAAGAACAAATGTCCATTAACAATTAAATAGATAAATAAGCTGTTTACTTCTTGAAAGCCATATCACATAAAGGAAAGCTTTTCTCAATCTGTTCTTTTTTTTCTAACCACACATCAGTGAAAATGAATGAACTACTGCTATAAGCAACAACATGAATAAATTGCATATACTTTTGAGTAAAATAAGCTAGTTATAGAAGAGTACATACTGTATGAATGCATTTATACAAAGTTTACAAACAGGTAAAAATAACCTACAGTATGCATTATGAGTCAGAATAGTAATGAGCTCTGGGAGAAAGGGTGCTTGATAATTTTGTAGAAACACAAGATTTCTGAGCTATTTTAATAAATATATCTGAATGTTGTTTATACAAGGCTTTTCACTTTTACAAATTTACCGTGCTATATACTTAACATTTGTGAAATGTTTTGCATTATATTTTACTTCAACAAAAACTTTGAAATAATGTTATAGAAAAAATAGAAAAGAGAGGGTGGGAGGGAAAAAAAGGAAAGAAAGGGGTAGAGAGAGAGAAGAAAGAAAGGGAGAAAGAAAACAGGGAGGAAGAGGAAGCAAGGGAAGAGAAAGAGAGAAAAGAGGGAAGGAAAAAGGAGAGAAGGCAGGCAAGTCATTTCATAGCTTGTAATAACTTTGGGAAAGGTGAATTATCTGTCTTTTATAACATCAGCTAATTTAGGATTATCAATTCCTGCAAAAACATATTCCTTGCTTAGACAACACAACTGTAGAATTTTAGAAGTCTGGAACACATGGGTTGATCTAAATTATGCTCTTACCCTTAAAACACATGATAGAGGGCATTGCATTACATTATGAAAAAAGAAGAAAACCTGATCCCATTAATGATGGGAAAGAAATAGAGGCTTTCTGGTCAAGCATCAAGGCCACAGCTATGTGGAATACGTTTTATATGCACTGAATAACTCATATGAGGCATGGTTAGCATCAAGTCTCAAAAAAGAAGTGTTTACTCAATGACTTTTTCCCGAAAACCTTTGAATGTATAAAAGTTTTTAGGATGGCTTCATTTCTTAGAAAATATGCTGTGAATCTCCATCATTAAAGGGTGGGAGAGTGGGCAAAAGAGAGAGCTGTGAGTTTCAGCTACCTCAGCAATAAAGACACATAAACCTCAGTTGTCCTTGGCCATGATTACAGTTGAAAGCCGCTGCCAGCAGTGCCCTAGTAAGTATGAGAAAGATCTCATACTGTTCTCCAAATAGAAGTCGCCCTAACTGCATTTTGTGGAAAGCCTTTGATGTTGATTTGCACATGGATGCCCTGACTTTTTCTTTTGCTTATACAAATAAAGCAAGGCATTTTGGGTTTTCTTGGCAAATACTGTCCGATGCTTTACACTGAGCTGCAAAAATTAAGTGAAATTTTTCTTGCTTAAAATTCTGCTACTGACCATAAATTAAAACATGTACACAAATACACGAGATTGTTGTAAATAAAAAAAGAAAAAAATAATTTTATAGAGCTAGTATCTGTACAAAATATTATTAAAAACCCAAACCTCATAAAAGAAACTTTTTCCAAATCTGCCCCATCATCTTAAAAAATTCATATGTCCACCATCCATATTCCAAACTCTGGCCCAATTTAAAAGGAGTCAAATTTTAAAATTATCTGTTACTTGAAAACGCACTTCTTCCTAAAATATTCTAACTATAATTGTATTATTATTAATGTTCAGACAAATTACTGCTCACATTCAAAATATCCCAGTGGTTTGACTCTGATTAGAATAGAAAGTCCACACTTCTTAGCTTGGAATTTAACTATAACTCAAATACCATTTGGGGCATTTTGTATCTTAAGATCCTGATAAAAATTAGCTCACAACCTGTTATACCTCTCTTTTAGAAGGTTTACCACCACATTTAGGGCATAAATAATGACGAAAGGGAGGTTGAAAAGGCTTCTGTCCTCATGGTCACTTTTGGCTTTGATATTCTGCTCCTACTGAATAAGTCTGTGAATTTTCTTGTCCTTCCACATATGCACCCTTGTGTTCCACAGAGTATCACCAAAAACTTGAAACACAATACTTTTCTATGATTTTATAAATGATCTCTCTTTTCTTTATTGATATAAATAAGTTACAAATACAAATAGGATATAATATTAGACATACTGTCCCTAAAATATCTTTTGACTGTCCTACTCAAGGCAGGCTACCCTGAAAGGCAAACTGCCTTCTTCTTAATTACTCATCCTTCTCCCCCTCTTCTTATCTTCTCATACCTACCTCCTAATTGTGCATAGAATCCTACATTTTTTAAATCACTCTAATCTGAAAACTTTTTCAGATCTTTCCAGATCTTCCATCATCTTTTCACATCAGAAATATATCAAGGTGCTCAGATAAACTATAGCGCTCTCTACTCCTTTTGGAGCACAATTCACTGACAGTTATCTCTGGATTTTTCTCTAACCAGACCCCTTTCTAAAGCAAGATTAGATTTCAAGAATAGTTGTTCACCCACTACTACACGCCATACTCTGTAGTCTGGCTTCTTCACCTGATTTTCCACACTCTACTTGATATTGTTCCACTAACATCTTATCCATCTTTATGTCCCTGCTTCTGGATCAGTGGCATGATACAAGCAGTTGCTAAGCAAACATATTCCTCAATTGACCATAAGCTATATCACAGAGCAGGGAATGTGGTTGTATTTAGACTGGTATACTTCAGTGTCTAACTCAGGGCTTGGCATGGAGGAAATACTCAAAAGAGATGTGTTGAATTTGACTTTGTTCATGATTAGAATATATGAATTGTCACAGTCAGAGCATAGCAACTCATGAAAGTGGCGAACGAAGAAACAAAGATCTGAGTACATGTACTCACTCATAAGCGGACCCTGAACATTTATCATAATACTGTAAGAAAGGAATTGACAGTAGTGGGACACTGCCCGGGTAGCAGGGGGAACATAGCATCAATAAGCATACCTAATCTGAAACCAAGGGGAGACCCAATCATTACCTGTACAATTACCACTTATGTACCTAACCCTGAATTGCACTCCACATCTTTAAAATAAAAACAAAACAAAGCAAAAAATAAAGTGGTGAATACTCTCCTGCAGAATCCACTGGAGTTGTGCAACAACATATTTCTGGTTCCTAACAACACTCATTTGTTTAACTTTTGGTACTTACTTTCTCAGCTGTGGTGTTTTATTGTGGGTTTCCTTAACTGACGGTGGCTAAGAATTCCCATTGCTGTTCCTTAGATCGAAGACCAAGCTAGTCATTTACTAGTGTACATCTACCTGGTTGGTATCAAATCTCCATAATGCTGGTTTCTAGCCCTGCTCATTCCCCATGTCCCATCAAAGCTGGTGACACCATTCTATGGGAGCCTTTCTACTTTGAGGCAATACTGTAGAGGACCTTGCCCTGCTGATGGAAACACCTCTCATTGGACAGACTGTGGAGTCTGTTCATTCCTTCCTGTTGAAGTGTCCCTTGGAGATTTATGGCAGTTTTGAGAACTGTAGGTTTTCCACATGCTGATCATTGCCTACATACAGGCTCTAAGAGACTTGTAATTTATAAGATAAAGATGGGTTGACTTCAAAGTCACCTTCCAAGTTAGAGGAAGATGACTGACCATCTTTGCAGGGACATAACCTGAATCCCTTACTCATCAAATGAAAGTTTGGTATGAGGTTATGAGGTTCAAAAGGCTTGTTTTTTTGGAAGGTGACAAATGTATTCTAGCAATCTAACGGGCATGATTTCATTCTCCAGCACTTTAAATCCAGCTTCCTCGTCAAAGCAGACCATCTTTGATCATATCTAGTAAACAATGAATGGACTGGCAGAGCTAAAGAAGATAGTGTTTTGCACTTACAAACCCAGGAGGCACTTAATACCTCAAATAGGTACCTATGGACATCAACCCGCATAACTCTTGGGCTGTAAGATCATCACCTACTAGTGAGCTGATATAGCTCCTTTTAGTCTGACTTTGTGAAGTGGTTGGCAGGAGGCTATTAAATCATGCAAGCAGGTCATTTTGTAGAAGCAACTAAAAATAATTCTGGGTCCTAATTAGAAAAGAAATTCAGGGAAACCCTGTTCATGTCAGCATATGAATCTACATTTTTTCCCTCAGCTCTAGCATTCCTGTGCAATTTTTAAAAAGTGATATTTGAAATTAGAGTGGGACACAAGTTCACTCCTCACAGGTTTTATGGGCTCAGAACCTTAAATATAAGTAGAAAAAGGAGCTGCAGGAAGAGAAGAAGGATGAGAAAGGAAAGAGAGAGAAAAGCAGTAATAGTTATTGATCAATTTGTATAGACACCAGGTATTTTTCCTGTATTATTGCTAACGTTCACCACAATCTTGCAAGACAGGCATTATGATTCTTTTTTTTGTGTGGGGGAGAGGGCGGCAGTTGAAGTCTCACTCTATTGCCCAGGCTCATGGCCACTGCAGCCTCGACCTGCTGGGCTCAGGCGAATCTTCTGCTTCAGTCTTTCAAGTAGCTGGAACTACAAGCACACGCCACCACACCCAGTTAATTTTTTTATTTATTGTAGAGACGAGGTCTCACCACATTGCCCAGGCTGGTCTTGAATCCCTGGACTCAGGCAGTCCTCTCACCTCGGCCTCCCAAAGTGCTGGGATTACAGGCTTGAGCCACCACACCTGGCGATTCTCTTTTGTAAATCAGTAATTTACCTGCAGAGATAAAAAGTAAACTGCTCAAGGCCCTATAGCTAAGACTCAAAGCCAGATCTATCTATACAATCCACATTCTTTACACTACTACATAATGTTCATAAAAGAAAAACAGTACAGAATTACCTCTATGGAACCTGCATATATTCACAAACAATTCAGAATGTTTTATACCCATTCTACCATTCTTCACAACCATCCAGTGTAGATACTATACAGATGAGGATACCAAGGATCAAAGAGACAAACTAAGTCCATTTAATTGACAGTTGGCAAATTGCAGAACAGCAGTAACTTCACTAACCAAACTCTGGTCCTTTGGGAATAGCAACCTACTGTGGTTAAGGGATCATGGAAGAGAGTGAGACCACACCCCAATTCCAAGGATCATTTACTACTCAGAAATATTAAAGTGCTGCATTCCCTCATGATGAGCCATCTTTAGTTTGTCTCCCATTTCTGGAGGACTCAACAAGATACTCCAACAACTAATGTGTCCTTGTCCTCCAGTCTTTGACATTCCATCTCCAATCTGGTGGGAAGATAAAAGACTAGCTTGGGAAGCTAGACAGAATAGAACCTAAAGTTCTATGCTTTGTTTCAGCAGGCCAAATAGCCCGACTTCTCTCCCACTAATGAATTCTGCAGAAGTCCAACCTTAGCCACAATCCAGAACATTCAGTCTTATGAAAATTGTCACTTTTCAAATTTGGCATCTTCCTCTGCCCACATCTAGCACCTAAGTGACATTCATCAGTGATTGCTCACCATAAGGTTTCTCAAAATGTTGGATAGGTCACTTGTATCCAATCCTACATATCTATATTTTGTTAAAAATCCAGATTGTTCAACCCCATTCAAATCTGCTGAGTCATGATCTTCAGGAATGAGGTTCAGAGATATGTACTTTTAATAAATTCCCCAACTAATTCTCATGTTTAGGTAGTTTGAGAAACATTGACTTAGCAGAAGTTGGTGAACCTTAGCATCTTCAGGTCAAAGTTAGTGGCATAAAAACTGGTTAAACAGCTTTGCAGAAGAGGCTTTTCCTGTAGAATATCAAGTCTCTCTCTCTTTGTCTGAGCTCCAATACTAGATATAACCCACCAGAAGTGGAAGCTGGGACCCTGACCAGTCACAGTCATGATAATCTGTGTAGTTTTTTCACTACAGATGCTTCTGTGCACAGAGGACATTCTGAGTTCAATTCCATCCAGTGCAGGACTTAGCAAGATACACACGTTATTCCTGAACCTGAATCCATGGATTTCATGCAGATGTCGAATATGTCATCTAGACCTGATAATTCCAGTATACATGCTAATATCTGGTGGACTGGAAGAGTTGTGGACCTACAAATAGAAACCAGTCACACATCTATCCCTGAACTTCAATTTGATGCACTCATTCCACTGTCACATCCTGTAGGGTACCACACCCTACTTAGACCACAGAAGGTACAAAGGCATAGTGATGTAACAATAGTAAAAGAAAGTAACACCGTGTAAAAGTGTGTTAAAGTAACATAGTGTAAAATCCACTGGCTATGAGAAATAATTTTGATGGCAGGAATCAATGAATCACCTTGTAAGCAAGCAAACACCCACTCCCCACTTTTCTTAAGTGTACTCTTTAGTTGATGATCTTGGGTCTATCTAGGTAATGACACTTAGGACTCATTATTTATGAAGCAATTTCACTTCAAACAACTTCTCAATTCCATGACGGAATTTGCTTCCTGCTTCTGCACACCCAGATCTGACCCTTTACAATTTCTACCTCCATCTAGATCCCCTGTCATGCTGAGCATGTCGTTAATGCTGATTCTCTATATTATCTAGAATTTCTTTCTGAGTGGTAGAACACACTTTAAATGGCCTCATGTTTGAACAGCTAGATTAAGTAGCACTATAAGGGTCTTAAAGAAATAGTACATATCCTCAAACTGCCTAACTCCCCTCAGGGGAATAACTTAATGACCGTGTAGAATTAGCCCATTAGCTAATCCATCTTACCAAAACTCATGTTAGGTTTAAAACTCAGATAGACACAATAACTCAAATAAAAAAGAAGTTTAGAGATTTTACCTACATCAGTCCTTCTCTAAAAAAAAAATCACTATCTTAGCATCAGTGAAACAACTGAGGCTAATGCTTGATATAGTCCCTTGATCCTGCTTTTCTTCTCAGATAAACTCTGGCATTTTTCTTTTAACTGTCTTGAACAAACTCTCCCCATTCCTATGTTTCCTGCCCTCCTTTATGGTCCATAAGCAGCTGATGTCCAAATATGTGCTCTGCATCCTATTCTACCTTATACAGATTTATGTTAATAATAATTAACATGAGATGTAACAGATTAGCATGTTCAAAATATGGAAAGATGCAAAATTAAATCAAGCTCAATAGAAAAGAGAACATCAACTAAAAGTCTAGGGCTATAACAGGAAAATGAGTAATTAATTTCTCTATTACACTGAAATATAAAGCTAATTGGGGGCTATAGTATTTTCTAGGTTCATATGACCATCACAAAAATGGACATAAAAAATACATAGTTTTCTCATTCGTGGGTTTTTAAAAATAAATCAGAAAGATTGTCTCAAGGTAATCTAGCAGTCTTCTGTTTAATGTTCTCTTATTAAGATAGATTTTCATGCTGCAGCCCATGAAGGCTGTTATAAGATCTAAGGTGGCTCTTGTTTTTCTTTCCCTGAATGCTGTTTCCATGCGCATTGGGATTTAAGTACCAAGAACACACAGTTTATTCTTTACTAGTCTCATTTAAAAAAAATATTTGAAATTCATTTTATATTCATATGCCAAAACAGTCATTTGATGAATTCAAAGAAGAAAATAATTTTTAAAGGAATTAATCGAAGCCTAGATTGAGGGAAAATGTAGACTTCACATAGAAATTTTGGTGTATAGATTAAATATACTAACATATAACAAAGTTAATATGACTGTTTAAGACAAGATGCTGTGAAATTATGGACATAGAGGTATTGCATATGAAATAAGTTGTCCAAATCAATGGAAAAAGAAATAAATGTCATAGACTATTTAGGCTGACAAACATTTCAGATAGTATCTATGTAGGTTAATCAAATGAGTGTCACAGACTCTAATTAACCCAAAATAAAATGATAATTGTTGAATTTTTCACCATAGTAAATAGATTGCCAGCGACATTAACAAGAAAGATGAGAAATCAACCTTAACAAGTTATGTGCAAAATTTACATGAAGAACAACTTAAAATGATGGAAGCACACAAAATGGAAAGCATCTTATTTTTTAGGGCTAAATGAAATGTATTTTCAATTAAAAACCTAATTGGAGCCGGGTTTGGTGGCTCAGCTTGTAATCCCGCGCCTTTGGGAGGCTGTGAGTGGATTGCCTGAGCCCGCGGGTTCGAGACCCGCCTGGGCAGCGAGACCTCATCTCTACAATAAATCAAAAAATCAGGTAGTGCACGCCTGTAATTCTGGCTACACAGAAGGCTGAGGTGGAAGGATCGCCAGAGCCCAGCAGGTCGAGGCTGTGGTGGCCAGGAGCAGCCACTGCACTCCAGTCTGGGTGACAGAGTGAGACTCCAACTCAAAAAAATTAAAAAAATAAAAAAATAAAAAACTAATTGGAATAGGCAACCAACTCCTAATCACCTCTCCAAAAGCGAATACCATAAAAGATAAGATAGACAAGTGGGACCTCAGCAAACTGCAAAGCTTCTGCAAAGCAAAAGAAATCATCAAGAGAGTAGGGAGGCAGCCCATGGAATGAGAAAAAAAAAATTTGCCAACTGTAAACCTGACAAAGGTCTAACATCCAGCATCTACAAGAAACCCAAATGTGCCAAAAGGAAAAAATAAATAACCTTATTTAAAGATGGGCAAAAGATATGAATAGACACTTCTCAGAAGACATACAAGCAGCCAACAGATACATGAAAAAATGCTCATTCTCACTAACCATCAGAGAAATGCAAATTAAAGCCACAGTGAGATACTGCCTAATTCCAGTCAGGATGGCCATCATCAGTAACTCAAAAAACAACAGATGCATGAGAGGATGTGGGGGAAAAGGAACACTTCTACTCTGTTGATGGGAATGTAAACTAGTACAACCTCTGTGGAAAACAGTGTGGCAATGGCTAAAAAATCGAAAATCGACCTTCCATATTACTCAGCAATTTGCCTTCTGGAAATATATCCAGAGTAACTCAAATCACTCTATAATAAAGACACCTGCACATGCATGTTTATTGCAGCATTATTCACAATAGCAAAAACATGGAACCAACCATGCTGCCCATCGAAAGTGGATTGGATAAAGAAAACGTAGTACATTTACACAATGGGATATTATGCAGCCATAAAGAAAAGCAAAATTATGAACTTTTCAGCAACCTGGATAGAATCAAAGTCTATAATACTCAGTGATTTATCACAGAAACAAAGTTCTGAGTACCATGTATATAAGTGGTCCCAGAACATTTATCATAACACTATGAGAAAGGGATTGGCAGTAGTGGGACCCACAGGGCCCAGAAAACCTCCAAGAAATAATAGCAATGAGAGGGAACTAACTTTTATAGACATAAAAATATGTTCTGAAGGCATATAACTAAAAAGTGTGATACCAGTGCACAAATAGGGACATCAATGGAACGGAATGAAAAGTTCCCAAACAGATACAAGCATATCCAGGGATTGGGTGCACTTTGAAAGCATCATTTTAAAATAGTAGGGTAAAAGAATTACAGAAAGCTTTCTACCAAGAAAAAGAAAGTTGAATTCCTGTCTAACACTTTGCATCAAAACACAATCAGATGGATGAAATATTTAAATATTAAAAATGAAACAATTAAAAGTACTAGAAGAAACCAGAGGCACTTTTGTGATTGTTATCACCAATGAGGAAGACCTGCTAAAGAATGACACAAATCCCCGGCCCTCTCCCTCCCCCCTCACACAAAAGAGGCAATGAATTCAACTGTGTAAAACTCAGAATCTTTTGTTTGGCAGGTACATCCAAAACAAAATTGAGAGACAAATGGAAACCGGAGAAAAACTATTCACATAAAATATTACAGACAAAATGATAATTTTTTTTTGACAAAACTGTATATACCAATAAGGAAAAGACTGAAAACCCAGTGGAAAAATGGGAAAAGAACATATACAGACTTCTTCCTGTTAGAAGATAAAACATGAAAGGACTTCCGGCAAGGTGGAGACGGGGCAGCTCGGTCTGTGAGACTCTCCACTGAGGAGATCACAAAGAGACTCTGGTTCTCTCCCCGGAGGCTACAGATCCCATCGTCAGCAGCTTGCTCTTCACTCGGAGCTTGGTAGACCTCTCTGAGGCATCACCGCAATCCGGGCAGCTACTGTGGCTGCCACTGCTGCCGCTGCCACCACGGCTAGCAGCCATTCCACATCGCACCGCCAGTGCCTGAGGTTAGCCGCCACCGCCTCCGCCACCGCCACTGCCGCCACTGCCTCTGAGGCAGCCATTACACATCACTCCGCCTGTGCCTGAGGCCAGCCGCCACCACCGCTGCTGCTGCCACCGCCAAAACAGCCATTCCACATCAGACTGTTACTGCCTGAGGTGAGCCACAGCCGCTCCACCAAGGCAGCCATTACACATCACATGGCCCATGCCTGAGGTGATCCACAACTTCAGACCTTGAAACCCCTGCAAGCAAGATCTGCTGAGGTCTACTACCACTGGACATCCTGCCAGGCCATGGGTCTCCTGTGTGCCTCCAGGCAACATCTCCCTCCCCTTAGGGGCGGGTGAGCAGCTGTAATAAAGACCATCTGTAGCAAGGGATACCACCCCCTGCTGGCGATTCAAGGTAACAACACCAAAAGGGGAAAAAATGGAAGCCTGACAGACACAGGTCAGATCTGAGTAGTGAATGGGGCAGTGGGGCACTGAGTGATTATCTGGACTGCCCTTCTCAGCAGGCCAGGGGCAACTGATCCTAACATTGAACAAACTTACTAGCTTGAAAAGACAGCTAGAAATCAGAGCTGAAAGGATATTCGACATAAATGAAAAGTCTCAGAGTGTGCTTGATTGCTTCTGTTAGTCTACTGACTTGATTCTATTCCTTCTGTTTTGTCCCCCCCCCCTTTTTCTCCTTCTTTTCCCTTCTTTTATTTTCTTCTCTCTGTAAACCATATCTTTGTATAGAGGAATAGCACACCAATAAGGAGGTTGGTAAACTTGTATGTTAGCAACATTTTATGTTTTAGTTTTGTTTGTATGGGAGTTGGTTAGTTTGTAGCCGTGGTCTATTGTTTTTATATGCTTCGTTTTTGTCTCTCTCTCCATTTGTTGGTACACTCGTCTGTCTTCACCCTTACCCCTCTCTCTCTCCAACCCCCTGTTCCCCCCCACTGCCTGCTCCATTCTCATCCCTCTGTTAACTGCAGCTTATTTTCAGGGAGTAAACCTGTAATCCCACTACATGGACAGATTCCAAGGCAGTGGGAAGTGGGTTTCAGATTATTCATACACTTGTTGGTGGACACCAGAACCAGCAGATAGATTTTGAATCACAGCTCCCCCCTTAAGTAAATCTCAAAACTCCAAAAAGTACCACCCCCAATCTACAGTGCAACTCCAGAATTGAACAAAGTAAGAGGACATACATAAACAAGAATAGGAGATTGAACAAACAGAAGTAAAAACAACCCCTCCACACGTGAATAACAGAGTTAAAGAAGATGGTGAAATGAAGGAAAAAGTGGGGGGGGGGGAACTGCTCAAATGAAGAAAAACCAAAAGAAGAATATAGGTCTCACACAGACCCCTGGGAGATCAGACACTGGGAAAACATATTCCGGAACACAAACAATGAAGAACCCCCAGAATGGCTGGTCACATGCAACAAACCCAGACATCAAGACATTAATAGAGAGAATTAAAAAAATTGAGGCGAGACAATAGGAAAGCAGGAAGGAGCTGGTGTCAGAAATGACAGCAGTAAAGAATACTGTGATGGAAATAAATAACAAACTAATAAGCATGGAAAGCAGAATTAGTCAAGCAGAAGAAAAAATCTCAGAGCTCAAAGACCAAAACACAGAACTAACCCAAACTGTCAAAAGCATAGAAAAGAAGCTCAAAAAGACAGAACAAAACCTTCAAGAGATGAATGACCACTTCAAGAGACCGAACCTAAGAGTAATTGGCCTTCCTGAGGCAGAGACAGAAAACAGAGGCCACACTGGAACAAACATTTCATGAAATTGTTCAAGAAAACTTCCCTCATCTCATCAAGGAGGAAAAAATTCAAGCACAAGAGATTCAGAGAACCCCTGCAAGACAACAAATGAGAAGACCAACTCCCAGACATATAATAATTTGCCTAAACAAGGTAGGTATAAAAGAAAAAATCCTAAAGGCTGCAAGAGAAAAAGGTCAGACAACTTACCAGGGAAGACCAATTAGAATAGCAGCAGATTTATCTATGGAAACCCTCCAGGATAGGAGAGCTTGGAGCCCTATCTTCAAAGTTCTAAAAGATAAACAATTTCAACTGAGAATAACATACCCAGCCAAGCTAAGCTTCATCAGTGAGGGAG
>NW_007082838.1:0-300 GCF_000164805.1 Carlito syrichta
AAGCTTTATTGCTGATGATCAGCTTTATATATTAGGATTAGGAATTAGAAACTTTCATAGGAATTAGGATAGATATATAGGACTTTAGAATAGCCATTTTGTTAAGAGATTGTAATCGATTGTTCCAAGAAGTGGCCCACTGTGAACCTGGGACTGGGCCACATCCTATAGAGCCCAGTCTGATCTTTGGACTGGGCTACATTCTTTAGGAATTGGCTTAAGCTATAATTAAGAGCTTCTGTAGCATTGTGTAAGTAGTATTAGCATAGAATAGAAAGGTAATAAGATTTAAGTTAGTCA
>NW_007082839.1:0-688 GCF_000164805.1 Carlito syrichta
CAGAAAACCCAAGAGAATCTGTCAAGAGCCTCCTTACATTGATAAAGGCCTTTGGCAAAGTCTCAGGATACAAAATAAATGTTCAAAAGACAATCACATTTCTCTACACCACTAATAAACAAACAGAAAGCCAAATAAAGAAAACAATTCCATTCACAATAGCCACAAAAAAATGAAATACCTTGGCATCTTCCTAGCCAGAGACATGAAAAACCTTTACAATGAAAACTATAAAACACTGCTCAAAGAAATCAAAGATGACACAAACAAGTGGAAAAATATCCCATGCTCATGGATGGGAAGAATCAACATTGTGAAGATGTCCATCTTACCTAAGGCAATCTACAAATTCAATGCAATACCCATCAAATTACCAGCAATATTCTTCTCAGACCAGGAAAAAACAACACAGGAATTCATATGGAAACACAAATGTCCAAAAATAGCCAGAACAATCCTCAGCAAAGAAAACAATGCAGGTGGTATCACATTACCAGACTTCAAACTTTACTATAAAGCTACAATCAAAAAAACAGCTTGGTATTAGTACAGGAACAGGCATATAGATCAATGGAATAGAAGTGAGGTCCCGGAAGCAAAACCTCAATTTCTCAACCAACTCGTCTTCGACAAAGCCCCCACCACCTACTACTGGGGAGAGGAGAACCTATTCAGTAAATGGTGCTGG
>NW_007082839.1:1950-6396 GCF_000164805.1 Carlito syrichta
AATTGTACACCTAACCCTTAACTGTACCCCACAAAATCATAATAAAAAATATTGATTAATAAAAAAAAAAGAAAGAAAATCAAAACAGAGATTAAAAGATACCTGGAAACAAATAAAAATGAAGAAACATCTTACCAAAACTTCTGGGATGCCATGAAAGCTGTACTAAGTGAGAAATTCATATCTCCATGAACACAGATGAAGAAAATGGAGAGATCACAAGTTAACAGCCTAACAAATCACCTAAGGAAGCTGGAAGAGCAAGACCACCAAACCCCTAATTTTAGCAGAAGAATCCAGATTACCAAAATAAAAGCCCAAATTCAAGACATAGAAGACAAAAATTTAATACAAAAAAATCAATGAAACTGAAAGCTTGTTTTTTTGAAAGGATAAACAAGATAAATGGACCCCTAGCTAACATGACCAAGAAAAAGAAAAAACCCAAATAAAAACAATCAGAATGCACAAGATCAAGTCACAACTGACCCCAAAGAAATACAGAAGATTATCAGAGATTACTTTGTACACCTGTGTGAAACAAACTCAAAAACTTAAATGAAATGGAGGATTTTCTTACATCATATAACTTCCCCAAGTTGAAACAATAAGAAATTGAGACCCTAAATAGATCAATAATAACTCAGGAAATTGCCTGTGTCATAAGAAAACTACCACACACACACCAAAAAGCCTGTACCAGATGACTTTCCAGCAGAATTCTACAAAACATACAAGAAGGAGATGATACCAATCCAGTTAAAAGTATTCCAGGCAATCAAGAAAGATGGAACATTCCCCAAATCATTCTGTGAAGCAAACATCACATTGATACCCAAACAGAGTAAAGATCCAACAAAGAAAGAGAACTACATGAACATAGATGCAAAATTCTCAACAAGATTCTAGCAAACTGGATCTGCCAACATATCTCAAAAATCATCCACCAGGACCAAGTAGGCTTCTTCCTTGATGCAGGGCTGGTTCAACATCCACAAGACCAAAAACATAATTAAAGACATCAACAGATGTAAAGGCAAAAACCAGATGATTATATCATTAGACCCAGAAAAAGCTTTTGATAAAATCTAGCACCTTTTTGATAAAAATCCTTGAGCATCTAGGCATAGACGGAACATACCTCAAAATAGTAAGAGCCATCTATGAGAAACCTACAGCCAACAAACTGCTAAACAGACTGAAATTGGAACAATTTCCTCTGAAAACTGGAACAAGATGGGGATGCCCACTCTCACCCCTCCTGTTCAACATAGTTTTGGAAGCCCTAGCTAGAGCAATCAGACAAGAGAAGGAAATCAGGGGTATACAAATAGAAAAAGAGGAAGTTAAGTTATTCCAAGAGAATCTGCCAAAAACCTCCTTGCACTGATAAAGGACTTCGGCAAAGTCTCAGGGTATAAAATAAATGTGCAAAAGTTAGTCACATTTCTATATACCAACAATAAACAAACAAAAACTCAAATAAAAAGTACAACCCATTCACAATAGCCAAAAAAAAAAAAGAGAGAAAGAAATACCTTGGCATTTTCCTAACCAGAGACGTGAAAGACCTTTACAATGAAAACTACAAAACACTGCTCAAAGAAATCAAAGATGACACAAACAAAAGGAAAAATAGCCCATGCTCATGCATTGGAAGAATCAACATTGTTAAGATGTCCATCCTACCCAAGGCAATCTACAGATTTAACACAATGCCCATTAAATTACCAGCAGCATTCTTCTCAGACCTGGAAATGACAATATAGGAATTCATATGGAAACATAAACGACTACAAATAGCCAAAACAATCCTCAGCAAAAATAACAAAGCAGGAGGCTTCATGCTCCCAGACTTTAAGCTTTATTATAAAGCTCCAATAATCAAACAACCTGGTATTGGTACAAAAACAGGCATATAGACCAATGGAACAGGATAGAGATTCCAGAAGCAAAACCTCAATTTCTCATCTTTGACCAACTCATCTTTGACAAAACCTCCACCATCAACCATTGGCTAGAGGAGAACCTAGTCAATAAATGGTGCTGGGAAAACTGTCTGACAAAACCCCTACCTATCACCATACACAAAAATCAGCTAAATGGATCAAAGACCAAAATGTAAAACCCAAAACTATAAGCACCTTAGAAAATGCAGGAGACAGTCTTTTGGAAATTGGAACTGGCAACCAATTCCTGATCAAAACCCCAAGTGCCCATGCCATAAGAGATAAGACAGACAAATGGGACCTCATCAAAGTGGCAAGCTTCTACAAAGCCGAAGAAACCACTGAGAGAGTGGGGAGACAGCCCATACACTGGGAAAAAATATTTGCTAACTGTATATCTGACAAAGGCCTAACATCTAGGCTCTACAAGGAACTCAAATGTGCCAAAAAGAAGAAAACAAACAGCCCCATTACAAAGTGGGCAAAATATATAAATAGATACTTCTCAAAAGAAGACATACGTGTGGCCAAGAAATACATGAAAAAATGCTCAGCCTCACTAGTCATCAAAGAAATGCAAATTAAAACCACACTGAGATACCGCCTAACTCCAGTCAGGATGGCCATCATCAATAACTCAAAAAACAACAAGGATGTGGTGAAAAGGGAACACTTCTACACTGTTGGTGGGAGTGTAAACTAGCACAGCCTCTGTGGAAAACAGTGTGGTGATTCCTAAAAGATCTAAAAATTGACCTTCCATAGGACCCCACAATCCCCCTACTGGTAATACACCCAGAAGAACTCAAATTACTCTATGAAAAAGATACATGCATAAGCATGCTTATTGCAGCATTTGTTCACAATAGCAAAAACATGGAACCAACCGTGCTGCCCATTGGAAGAGGACTGGATAAAAAAATGTGGTACATATATACGATGGACTATTATGCAGCCATAAAGAAGGACAAAATTATGAACTTCACAGCAACTTGGATGGACTTAGAGTCTATAACACGGAGTGATCTACCACAGAAACAAAGATCCGAGTCTCACGTGCTCTCACTCGTAAGTGGACCTTGAACAACTCTTGCAGTACTTTAAGAAAGGGATTGCAGTCGTGGGAAACTGCCAGGGAAAGAGGGGCACACCTCATCAACAAGGGTCCTGCATAATGAACATTTGTATACCTAATCCTGAGTTGTACCTCACGTATTTAAAAGTCAAAATTTTAAAAAGACCAGAAAAACCTGTGTATTTATTCTTACATGTTTAAACTTCAGTCCCCTTCAAAGTACTCCCCCTGTGATGCCAGACACCTATTGAGATGCCTTTTCCACCACTCAAAACCGTTTTTGAACTTGTCAGCTTTGATCCCTTTTAGTGATGCTGCCATTTTTTGTTTTGCCTCTTCTACATTTGGCCAAACGTTTCCTTTTGAGGACTTTTTTCCACCCACTTTGGAGTGAGACTGAGTGAATACGGGGGAGCATGGGGAACGGGGGTCATGTCATTTTGGGTTAAAAGCTGCGGAACACTCAGCGCAGTGTGGGCGGGTGCACTTGTAAATCACCCATCATGAAATGGGCAAACAAGTTGATGGAATCTAAAAAAAAAAGAAAAGAAATCACTGAAGCCAAATACAACCTCTCACAACAAGGTAAGCTGGTACACCGATGCCTATGGGTTCCTAGAACACTTAGCTCGTGGGGGAAACCTGTACTCCAAGGGGCCTGCCCTACAAAAAATCATTCCAGACTTTTGGGGTCCCCTTGTACAGTTATATACAGCATAGCAGCAACTTAAAAATACATTTAATTCCTCTTGGGAATGCTTTCAATGAATTAATTGTGTATTTCTCAAAATTATCCATTGTGCCCAAATTTCAATATGATGAAAAAAAAAAAAAGGCCCTACTCGAAGCCCCAAACAAAAGCTAAAACATTCCTAGGAGCTTCAAAATATAAGACGTTGTATTGATGTGTCAGCTTTTAAAAACTGTAATATGTTGTGATTTCTTTTATCCATCTAAGCAAATACTCACTTTCACACCGAATTTGGTTTTGCAATTTGATATTCTTTTCTCTGAAAGAGGAGCCCCCCAGATATGTAAGGTTTGATATCTAGACGCTTCATGGGAGGCCGGGCTCGTTGGCTCAGCCATCCCAGCCCGGTGGGAGGCCGAGGTGAGAGGACTGCCTGAGCCCACCGCTTCGAGATCAGCCTGCGCCGCTTGGCGAGACCTCGTCTCCGCCCTAAATCGCAAAGCAGCCCGGCGGGCGTGGGGGCGTGCCCCTGCAGTTCCGGCTTCCTGGGAGGCGGAGGCAGAAGCATCGCCAGAGCCCAGCAGACCCAGCCTGGGGTGGTCGTGAGCGTGCCGCTGCGCGACAGCTCGAGACTCCCCCTCAAAAGACAAAACAAAACAGAGCAAACCCAAACGAAGCAAAACACCCTTCATCCGCGGCTGCTTAAGCGTGGGCATCTTCAGCCGGGCTCG
>NW_007082839.1:6725-45391 GCF_000164805.1 Carlito syrichta
AGGTCGAGGCTGCGGGGGCCGGGAGCGGCCGCTGCCCTCCAGTCTGGGCGCCCGAGGGAGACTCCCACTCAAAAAAAAGGGGGAACAACGAGACATTTTCCGGACATAGAAACCCTGGGCGAAGTCACCGGCCTTGCAAGCCGCTTTGCGAGTCCTGGTCTCCCGCGGGTGCCGCCTGCCCGAACTTCTAGGACGCCGCTGACCGCTCCTGACTGGTCTCCCCGAGCACGTGGAGGTTTGGGAAGGCATTTCCGGTGGGAGACCCCACCAGAGGGGCGTTTCGCCTGGACGGCCACATCCCGCCTCTCAAGGGCGTCGAAGGGAGGCCAGAGAGTCCGGGAGGCTGGCCGGGGAGGCGCTTCAGCTGAGCAGGAGCCCACCGGAACTCAGACACCACCCTCTGGTTGGGGCTTTTGCCCTCCACGGGGGGCCTTTTGCTCCAACTCGGTATTAGTCCCCAATTCGCGGCGCGGAGGAGACAATGCCGCATGACGCCACCGGGCCGAATGACTGCTGACCTCCGAGGTGTCCGTGGAGCGCTGCTTACCCCACACCCCACAACTCCCCTTTGGGAAAAAAGGCCTGGCGCCTCCCGCCGTATTTAAAACTTCGATCCGCGGCGCTTGCCTCGACGGACCAGCCCCGCCCCCCACCCGCAGCCGGAGGACGCGCACGTGGGCCTCGGCCGCCAGGGCCGGGCTGCCGGGCCCCCCCGCCCCCCCCGCCCCCCCCGGAGATTTCTGCCCAGGCGGGCGCGGGAAAATCGCAGCCCTTTGCGGAAAGGAACGAGGCGCTCGCGCGCACGGCGGCTGCAGCGCTGGGGAGGTGAGGGCCTGGTGCCGGGGCTGCAGGCGCGATTGGCTTGCGCAAAGGGGCGCCGGCCCTCGGCGGTCCTCACCGCGCGTTGCTCCTGAGCGCTGCTTCCTTGACTCGCGCTTGCTGCCAGGCGGGATGCTGCCAGGCATGCTGCCAGGCGGGCGCCGGGGGTAGCCAGCTGGCAGGCCCATCCTCGCCCCCCCCCGCCCCTCGAAAGAAGCCGAGGCGGGGACGCTCTTTTCCCCGGCGCCTGTCCAGCGGCCCGGGCCTCCTGGCCTTCCCCTTGGGGAGGGCGGGGCAGAGGCCGGCCTGCTGCGCCTTCCTGAGCGGGCACGCGGGTTTTGTGCTGTGGCTGGTGCCAAAGCTTCCTGCGTTTGAGAGTTGGGAGGGCTGCCTCGCAGTTTGGATCTCAGGATTAACCGTTAAGCCGTCTGCAAAGAGATCTGCGGGGCACAGTTCTTGCTCTGAAGCGGTGTTTTCAAGATACAGGGTGATGCAAAGTACCCAGCCACGAGGCTCTGGATAGACACGTAAAGCAATATCGTTAATACGGGCTTGACTCTCAAAAGAGCCAGGGCACCGTCTGGTTTCAGGACCTGCTTGCACATATAATTTTGCTTTCGTGGTATTTTCAGAGTAGTCAGGCATAAAACTCATTATGGGTAAAAGAATAATAAATAAAACCGACATCAACTCTGATTCTATTTCGAGGGTACTATTTTTGGAAGATCTACTGTACTGAGGGATGGTTTACATATCGGTAAGATGTACTCATTTAAGTCTATATTTCAATGAATCGTGATAGGTTTATATGCTTGGTATTCACCACCACAATCAAGATGGGAAATATTTCTATAGTTCCCCAGAGATTGTGCTCCTGGCACCAGGCAAACTGACATTCTGTCAGTGTAGATTCAATTGATCTTTTCTAGAGTTTTAGATAAACGGACTCTTACAGTAGCACTTTTGTGTCTGACTTTTTGCTTAGAGGAGTTCATCTGTGCTGTAGCATCCTGCTGTTTCTTTTCCTCTTTCAATCATGAATTCCTCTTGATTGTTGAGTAGTACTTTATGCCCTGTCCATTTCATTTCCCTATGGATATGCCAGAATTTGTTTAACCATTCACCTATTGATGGACGTTTGATGTTCAGATGTTCGGCTGTCACGCATACATTTGCAGACAAGTCTTTGTGTTGACATACATTTTCATTTCTCTTAAGGAATCACTTAGGATTGAAATTGCTGAGTCTTATAGTAAGTGTATGTTTAACCTCATAAGAAACTGTCAAGCAGCTTTCCAAAAGGATCGTGCCGTTTCACCAGCTCACCAACAATATATGTGGGTTCTAGTTGTTCCCCATCCTCACCAACACTGGGCATTGTCCTCTTAAAATTTTATCCTTGCTAGTGGGTGTGGAGTTGTATTTCATTCTGCATTTAATTTGAACTTACATGTGTTTTAATATAGGCTTTATTATTATTTGGGGAATGGCAAAGCCAACGGATCAGGAGACGACTCACCTGTGAGGGTCCTTTTCATGTGCAAACCAACCAACCAATCCAGAGCCCATATCATCAACCACCTCTTTTATCAGGCTTTGAATTAGTTAGGTTGATGTCTTTGGAAATTGGCTTGTCCTAAGAGGAATAGTCCCTCCAGGTCGGCAAGTCCCTAAGTGTCAAAGCGCCAAAAATACAGAATAGAAAGACATGATTAGCACACCTGATAATTGAAGATGTTGAGCACATTTTCAGGTGTTTTTCGGCCATTCATATAACCTCTTTTGTAAATTGTTCAGATTTTTTGCTCATTTTAAAATTGTGTTACCTTCTTATTGAGTTTTAATGAACTAAATTCTTATGTATTCTCACAAGTCCTTTGTAAGATATTTGTATTGCCAAGAATTTTCTCCCATTCTGTGATGTGTCTTTTATATTTTCTTGACATCTTTCAAAGAACTAAAGTTTTAAATTTTGACGAAATCCCATTTATTAGTTAAGTGGTTCATTCTTTTTGTGTTTTAGCTGAAAAATCTTTGCCTACCCAAAGACCATGAAGAATTTCTCCTATTTTTTTTTCTAGAAGTTTTGTAGTCTTAAATATTGCATTTAGGCCTCTGTTTATTTTGAGTGAAATGTGTACATGGCCTGAGAGGCAAGGGTCCGGTCAGTCCCCCTCCTCCCCAGTGACATCTGTTGAAAATACTTTCCAGCCGGGCTCGGTGGCTCAGTCTGTAATCCTGCGCCTTTGGGAGACTGAGGTGAGTGGATTGCCTGAGCTCGCGGGTTCGAGACCCGCCTGGGCAGCAAGACCTCATCTCTACAATAAATCAAAAAATCAGCCGGGCGTGATAGTGCATGCCTGTAATTCCGGCTACTCGGAAGGCTGAGGCGGAAGGATCGCCGGAGCCCAGCAGGTCGAGGCTGCGGTGGCTGGGAGCGGCCACTGCACTCTAGTCTGGGGGGACAGAGTGAGACTCCAACTCAAAAAAAAAAAAAAAAAAAGAAAATACTTTCCTTTCTCGGGATTGGCAGTTGTGGAAAACTGCCAGGGGAGGAAGATGGTGTGGGATTGACAGTAGTGGGGAACTGCTAGGGAGGGGCACATCTCATCAACAAGGGTACCTGCATAATGAATGTTTGTATACCCAACCCTGAATTGTATCCCACATCTTCAAAATTAAAAATTAAAAAAAGAAAATACTTTCCTTTCTCAATTGAACTAAATTGGCACTTTAATTTTATTGCAATCAACTGGCCATATATGTTTGGGTTTATTTCTGAATTCTCTATTCTTATTCATTGATCTGTAGATCTATCCTTCTGCAAAAATGACATTCTCTTTATTATTATAGCTTTATAGTAAGTCTTGAAATCAAGTAGTGTAAGTCATCCAACCTTGAATTGTTTGTCTATTCTAAGTCCTTTTCATTTCCAACTAATTTCAAAATAAGATTTAAGAAAGAAGCCTGCTGAGATTTTGGTGGGAATTGTGTTGAATCTACAGATCAATTTGTAGAGAACAGAAATCATTATAGTGTTCATATAAATGTGTACTATAACTCCACGTCACTAAGCCTTTTTAATTTTCGTTAATCTTTTGCAGTTTTCAGAGTACAGGTTTGCACATTTTAATTTATTCCTAAGTGTTTCATGTTTTGAGTGTTACTTTAAACATAATTTTTTTAAAATGTCAATTTCTAGCTTCTTGTTGTTAGAGTATAGAAATATAATTGATTTTGTGTATTGACCTTGTATCTAGAGACCTTTCTAAACTAATAGTTTTCACCATTTTTTGGGTAGATTCTGAAGAAATTTTTTTGTGTCATCTCTAAAGAAAAAAAAATTTTACTTCTTTACTTACAATATGCATGCCTGCTATTTCTTTTTCTTGCCTAATTGCACTGTCTAGTGTCTCCAGTACAATGTTAGATAAGTAATAGGAGTGGGAAATTATTCCTTCCTTGGAAGTTGTTTTGCCCATTTATTTAGATTTGACCCTATGCATGTGCAAGTTTGCATTTGGCAAAAGACTCAAGGAGGCCCCTATGCAGATTTTTAGAACTCTCTGCTTAGCACCTCCTCTTGGGACTTTGCCCTGCAAATTCTAGCTGCTTTGTTCTTTCCACTCACCAGTGCGAATCCTCAACATAACACGATTGCCAGGCTCTGTTGGGATTCCCCCTCCTCGTCCTGCAGTCTGACAACTGTCTCCTGGCAGAAATCCTGGGCTCTCACTCATAAGTGGACCTTGAACAACAATTGTAACACTATAAGAAAAGAATTGACAGTAGTAGGAAACTTGGAGGCATAGGGGCTGGGGGAGGTGGGATTGGCAGTAGTGGGAAACTGCCTGGGGAAGGGGGGATTACACCTCATCAACAAGGGTACCTGCACAATGAGTATTTGTATACCTAACCCTGAATTGTACTCCACAATTTTAAAATTAAATTAGATTAAATTAAAAAAAAAATAAATCCTGGGCTCACATACTTAAGGATCACAGTCCTCCACTGTCCCATATCTGAGAACCCAGTTTTCTATATTTTGTCTAGTTTTCCAGCTGTTTACAGGAAGAGGGTAATTCTGAATCCTGGTATTCCTTCATGGCTATAAATGGAAGAAGAGACTATTTAGCACATAATTGTCCACCAGTATTAACATTATTGTTGTTGTTGTTGTTATTGCTTTTAATTTTAAACCTTGCTCTATGACTCAGTTTTGTCCTGGAAGGGCAAGAGCAGTTTTGACCAGTGATTTTTCAACCTGTCTCACATTAGGCTTACTTAAGATATCCCCAAAGATCTTCATGTTCAGGCTGCTGATTCTGATTTAAACGATATCTGTATTTAAAAAAAAAATATTATGGTTAATTGTATAATGTGGGCTGAGAACTACCAATTTGCTCTCAAAAATTCTACAGTTTGCCAATATGTGTTTTATGGCATCTCAGTGTGAAAAAAAAGGATCTCTATTCCTGGAGACATCTTGTCTTATCCCTTGCCAGTGACCTCAGCAGAAGTTAACCCCTCAGCTTACTCTAGTCTTCCACACAATGTCACTTCCTGGGTGTGTCGTGGCTGGAGAACATTGAGCTTCAGAGGCTAGTCCTCCTGTGGTCTATCTCATTTTCAGGTCCCACCTCACAAGGTCACAAGACCTGTCTCTGGCCTCTCAGTGACCATCCTTTTTCTTTCCCACCTACTCCCATTGCATGACGTGTGTACCTCTCTGATAGCAATATTGGAGTTTTGAAATATATTTCTACTTGAGATTTTAGTCCCCGGAGAACAGGAGGTGGTTTCTTTCATATCTTTTTATTCTTTCTATAACCAAGTAGGATGTTTAGATTTAATATTTATTAAATTTGAGTAGGTTGCTCTGGAATTTAATGTTTGAAAGTGTTCTGTGGGCAAAAATATTTCCTATCCTATTGAAAATATATTCTGCCAAAGTATATTTTCACATTCTTCATAAGTCAATTGGGTGGATTATAAATCCCATGTTTTGAATTACATTGTTTACAGTGGTACTTGAACTCATTTAAACTTGAAACTTGTGTTTCTAATCTTTTTTTTTTTCACACTTAGTTAGCTTTGTCCTTTAGGGAGAAGAATTTAGAAATGTTCTTCTATCTTCAGGTATTTGTCTTTCAGAAATAAAATTGCTTGATTTTGATGAATTTTTCTATTTATAACGTTTTAACCTTTAAGTCCAGAAAACTTTAAGTTAGATTATTTTTTCAAATAAATAAATATAATAGAAAAAAATTTATTCCCAGAGGGATAACGTAGGAGAATGTGCAAAATTAATTGATATTATTATTAGCATAACATGTTCTGCTACCTAACAACTAGCATCATATGTTTTAATTCTTTTAAACATTAATATTGACATGACCAGATTCAAGTAGACCCAACAGACATATACAAAACACTCCCCCAAAACAGCAGCACAGACATTTTCCTTAAGTGCTTGTGGGACATTTTCCAGGATAGGCCGTATGTTAGGTCACAACTTAAGTATCACTAGGCTACTTAAAGAATCCTATTGATACTTAAAAAGAGAGATATAATGGAAAGTATCTTCTCTGACCACAATGGAATGAAGTTAGAAGTCAGTAACAGAAGTAAAATTAGATAATTCACACAATTTTTGAAAACTAAACAGAACACCCTTAACCAATGGATCAAAGAAGAAATCACAAGGAAAATGAGAAAATACTTAAAGATAAAAGAAAATGAAATTACAACATACCAACGCTTATAATACTTATGGGACCAGTGAAAACAGTACTTAAGGGGAAATTTATAGCTATGAAAACTTACATTAAAAAGCAAGAAAAGTCTCAAACCAACAACCCAATTTTATAACTTAAGGAACTGGAAAAAGGAGAACAAACTAAACCAAAGCGAGCAGACAAAAATAAATAATAAAGATGAAATATAAATAAAATAAAGAACATAAAAACAATAGAGACGTGTAATGAAAAGATCAACAAAACTGACAAAACTTTAGCTGGATGAACTGACAAAAAAAGAGAGAAGACTCAAATTACTAAAATAGGAAATAAAAGTTTTTTAAAAATCAGCAACCATGAGCATTATACTGATTCTAGAGAAATAAAAAAGTATTATAAAAGACTACTATGTATAATTATATGCCAACAAATTAGACAATCTAGATGAAATGGGTACATTTCTTGAAATAAAAAAACCTACCAAGACAAAATCATGAAGAAATAAAAAAATCTGAATAGACCTATAGCTGGTAAAGGAATTGAATCAGTAACCAAACATATAATAAAAATAAAAAGCTCTGGACCTGAAGATTTCACTATGAATTCTACCAAACATTTAAAGGAGAACTAATACAAGACCTTCTTAAACTTTTCCAGAAAATTGAAGAGAAAATACTTTCTAATTCATTCTAAGAGGCCAGCATTATTCTGATACCAAAGTGAGACAAAGATAGTTCAAGAAAAAAAAAAAATAGACAAATTGGACTTCATGAAGATTAAAACATTTTATGTAACAAAAGATACTAGCAACTCAGTATAAAGGAAACCCATAGAATGGGAGAAAATATATCAATCTTATCAGGATTAATATTTAGTATGTATAGAAGTTCCTAAAACCCAACTATAAAAAAAACCTCAGCTCAAAAAAGAGCAAAGGACTTGAATTGACATTTCTCCAAAGAAGATATTCAAATGGATAATAAACACATGAAAAGATGCTCACATCACTAATCATTAGGGTAACGTAAACCAAAACTACAATGAGATACCATTGAACACCTGTTAGGATGGTTAACAACAACCAACACGACAACAAAAATAGAAAATAACAAGTGTTATAGAGTATGTGAAGATATTGAAACACTTGTGTTTTGTTAATGGGAATGTACCGTGGTACAGCCACTATGAAAAACAGTATGGCAGTTCCTCAAAAAATTAAAAGTAAATTATTATATGATTAAGCAATTCCACTTCTGGGCATAGACTCCAAAAAATTAAAAGGAGGACCTTGAAGACATAATTGTACACCCATGTTCACAGCAGTATGATTTACAACAGCTAAAACATAAAAGCAATCCAAGTAGTCATTGATGGGTGAATAGATAAAAATGTGGTATTATATACAATGGAATATTAATCGTCCTTAAAGAGGAAGAAAATTATATAATATACTGCAGCATAGATAAACCCTGAGGACATTCTGTGTGAGATAAGCCAAACACAAAAGGCAAATACGGTATGATTCCACTTATATGAGGTACTTAGAGCAGTCAGACTCATTGAGACAGAAAATGGAATGGCAGCTGCCGGGGAAGGAGCAGAATCATGAGGAAATGGGAGTTATTGTTGAATGGGTATAGAAGTTATACAAGATGGAAAGAGTGATGGTGATCGCTACACAGTGTTATGAAAGTATTTAATACCACTGAATTTGACACTGAAAAGTGGTTAAGATGGTAAAATTTATGTTGTATGTATTTTGTCACAATTAAAAAAAAAATTGAAAAAAAATCTCCCAACAAAGAAAAGCCCAGAACCTTGTGAGTGCCACCAATTATCTAAAGAAGAACCAATATCAATCTTTCTCAAACTCTTCCAAAAAATTTAAGAGGTGGGATTACTTTCAGACTCACTTGACAAGGCTAGCACTGCGCTGAAACCAAAGCCAGATAAGCACACTACAAGAAAATAAAATTACATATCAATATTTATGGTAAACATAGAGGCAAAAATGTACAACAAAATACTAGCAAACCAAATTTAACAGGATGTTAAAAGGCTTATATATCATGATAAATTTAGATTTATCCCTGAATGCAAGGAGAGTTCAGCGTATGCAAATCAATAGATGTGTTTCACTACAGCAGATAAAGAATGAAAATTATGTGATTATCGTAACAGGACAGAAGAAGCACTTGACAAAATTCAACACCATTTCATGACAAATCTCTCAACGAATTAAGCACGGAAGGAACTTACCTCAACACAATAAAGGGCATCTAAGAAAAGGATATCTATGGAAAGCTACAACAAACATCATACTCGATGATGAAGAGCTGAATACGTTTCCTCTAAGATCAGGAAACAAAAACAAACAAACAAACAAGGATTTCCACTCTCACCACTTCTATTTATTACAGTAAATAGAAGTTCTCGCCAGAGCAGTTAGACAAGGAAAAGAAAAAAGTCATCCAAATTGGAAAGGAAAAAGTCAAATTGTTTGCAGATGACACAATATTATTGGCAGAAATCCCTAAAGACTCCATAAAAAGATACTAGAACTAATAAATGAATCCAGTAAAGTTGCAGGATACAAAATCAACTTATATAAATAATTTGCATTTCTATACAGTAACAATGAACTACCCAAGGGCGGGGGGAGAAATTATGAAAGCAATCCCATTTGTAATAGCATCAAAAACAATAAAATACTTAGGACTAAATTAAACTAAGAGATGAAAGACTTATACAATTGAAACTACAAATCACTGATGAAAAACATTGAAGAAAACACAAATAAATAGACATTCTTTGTTCAAAAGTTGCAAGAATACTGTTAAAATGTCCATACTATACAAAGTTATCAATAGATTAAATGCAATCCATATCAAAATTCCAACTGTATATTTCACAGATAGTAAAAACAATTCTAAAGTTAATATGGAACCACAAAAGACCCCAAATAGCTAAAGCACTCTTGAGGAATAAAAACAAAACTGGGAGCATTATACTTCCTGATTTCAAGTTATATTCTAAAGCTATGGTAATCAAAACAGTATGGTTCTGGCATAAAAACAGACACACAGACCAGTGGAACATAATAAAGATCCCAGAAATAAACCCATACATATATAGTCAACTAATCTTAAGCAAAGTGTCAAGAATTCACAATGAGAAAAGGACAGTCTCTTTAATAAATGATGTAGAGAAAACTGGATATCCAGATGGGAAAGAATGAAATCACAAAAATCAACTCAAAATGGGTTAAAGACTCAAGCAAAAGACCTGAAGCTAAAACCCCTAGAAGAAAATACAGACAAAAAAACACTCTTTGATATTGATCTTGTCAAAGATTTGTTTTTGATATGACATCAAAAAGCATAGGCAACAAAAGCACAAGTAAACAAGTAAGACTACATCAAACTAAAAAGATTCTACACAGCAAGGAAAAAAATGAATAGAATTAAAGGCAACCTACAGAATGGTCGAAAATGTTTGCAAACCATACATATTATAAAGGGTTAATTAAAAAAATAAGGAACTTCCACAATGCAAGAGAAAACATCAAATAATCCTATTAAAAATGAACAAGGTACTCCAATAGACCTATTTCCAAAGAAGGTCAATAGGCATATGAAAAGGTGCAATATTACTAGTCATCAGGGAAAGACAACTTAAAACCACAATGTGATATCATCTCACTTCTGTTAGGGTGGCTAATATAAAAAAAAAAAACCCCAAAACCAGAAGATTAAGTGTTAGCGAAGATGTAGAGAAAAGGAAACACTTGCACGCTGTTGGTAGGATTGCAAATTGCCATTATGGATAGTATGGAGTTTTCTCACAAAATTAAAACTAGAACTACCATATGATCTATCAATCCCATTTTTGGATATATATCCAAAGAAAATGAAGTCAATATACCAAAGAGATATCTGCACTCTCATATTCATGGCATTATTTACAGCAGCCAAGATATGGAAACAACCTAATTGTCTGTCAATGAATGAACATGGAAAAAATATATATACATATATACACGTGTATACATATATATACTGTATACATACATATATATTCAGCCTTAATAGAAAGAAATCTTGCCATTTGCAACAATATGATGAACCTGCAGGACATTATGCTAAGTGAAATAATCCTTGAAAAAGAGATTGAAAAAAAAAAAAAATCTCCCAACAAACAAAAGCCCAGGACCTTGGGCGTTCCACCAATTATCTAAAGAAGAACCAATATCAATCTTTTTCAAACTCTTCCAAAAAATTTAAGAGGAGAGATTACTTTCAAACTCATTTTACAAGGCTAGCATTGCGCTGAAATCAAAGCTAGATAAGCACACTACAGGAAAATAAATTACATATCAACATCTATGGGAAACATAGATGCAGAAATGCACAACAAAATACTAGCAAACCGATTTTATTTATTATATAATTAAGCAATTCCACTTCTGGGCATAGACTCCAAAAAATTAAAAAGAGGATCTTGAAGACATAATTGTACTCCCATGTTCACAGCAGTATGATTTACAATCGCTAAAACATAAAAGCAATCCAAGTAGTCATTGATGGGTGAATAGATAATAAAAATGCGGTATTACATACAATGGAAATTAATCATCCTTAAAGAGGAAGAGAATTCTACAATATATTGCAGCACAGATAAACCCCGAGGACACAGAAAGACAAATACTGCAGGAGCTCACTTACACGTGGAACCTAGAAAAGTCAAACTTTTCAGAAAAACCAGAGAGTAGAATGGTGATCTCCGGGGACTGAGGGGTGAGGCAGATGGGGAAAGGTTGGTCAAAGAATTGAAACTTTCAGTTATATAACGGGTGATTTCTGGAGCTCAAATGTAGAGCTTAGTGACAACAGTAAATAATAAAGTACTGTATACTTGAACTTTGCTGAGAAAGCAGTTCTCAAGTGTAGTCCTCCACACACATACAGAGTAACTCCTTTGAGGCGATGGATGTGTTAATTAGCTTACGTAGTGATCATCTCACAGTGCATATGTCTATCAAATCATCACATCGTATGCCTTTCATGCATACCATTTTTATTGATCAACAGTTCCTCAATAAAGCCGGAAGGAAAAAAAAGCAGCACTTCACTTGAGTCATGGGCATCTCAGTTACACAGTTACTCCTTGTGGAAAGAAGCTCAAGGGAAATCAGAGGTAGAAAAGGAAGTACATGATGTTTCTCTTTTATGACTCAAATATTAAGGCAGGGAAGAGAAACATGTGGGAAAGGAACCAGGACATTGAAAATGCCTGGCCTGATGACTTCCATTAATGGCATGTTTGGATTGGCTGGCATCCAAAGGAAACCGCTCAGCCTCTCCTTGAAAAGACAAAGACGGAGGCTGTTGGCTGTCAACGAGGAAGAGCCAAGGACTATGCCAGAAGGTGCCCGAGTCTAGGAGGAAAGGACCACACAGAGTCCCTTTGTGCACTAATTACTCCGAGACCTTGAATTTCTCACCAACCATGAAATTCAATTTTGGTGAGAGAAGTATATTGCTTATCCACTGACTGCAGAACTTGATGGCTTTGGAGCCATTCCTAAAATGGCATGCAAGGAAGGAAATGGAACACTAACATTTATCGAATAGCCTCATTTGCTCTTTGATGGGTTAGGTACGTTCACATACATGTCTGTTTAAGAGCATCCTTAAGTGGTTTCATTCGACTCAAAGAGGAGGCTGTTATAACTGGCAGAAGGAATGAGCTGGATGTGTCTGTTATCGATTTTTCTCGATGGAAGAAATGCATTTCACTGGGGTTTGACTGTGTTTTTATTTTGAGTTGCCAATCACAGTGAGTGAATGTGGTTCTTAAATGAATGACCCCATTCATTAGTGTGTGTTCCTTTCTTTTCCCACCTACTGGTCCTTGCTCTGTTTTCCTTCCCCCTGCTGATTTTCTTGATCTGCTTTGCCCTGTTCTTCTTTATTTTTGGTTAATGTCAAGTATTGGTAACCTGCTGTGTCCCCCAAGCCCTCAGCCTGCACTTATTGTATAGAGCTTTCCTCCATTCAGGGCCTCGCTGACACACGCCACTCTCTGGGGTTCTAATTTAATAGGCTACAATCAGCAGCATTAAGGGAGATCTATTCTGTAATTATTTTTGTTTATTTTGTCTCGCTCTTGTTTCTTAAAAGGGAAATATCTTCACAGAAAAATAAGAGTCTGTCTCACACTATCTCTCAGCTTATTCTTGCTAAAATGGAGTGTGGACTAAAAGATATTCAACTTGGGGGGTTGAGTGAAGAATGTGAAGAAGAATAAAAGGCTTGCTGTTGGGATTGGTTTCGTGTGTATTGACGACATAAAATAAATGCTCAGCTCATAAATGTGTTGGAGGCACCCATTGGCCGAAGGAGCTCACATCTCAAGATGTGCTTCTTGGGTTCTTGTGACTTGGCAGCGGCTGCACAGCCCTGCACTGGCCTTCCCATGGCTGACTATGTGGACCTTATACACGGATATTCCCCAAGTCATCATTTTAACCTTTGTGAAACGGAAATCCTGGAAAATTCAATATTCGGAGATTAAAACACTCATCTCGGGCTCTTTGTCAAACACAGTTTTCTCTCATTTATTCACTTGTTTACATTTAGAACTTTGTGTATTTCAAAGTGGAGATCTCTGTTCTTGGGAAGCAGACAGAAGCGATCTAAATTCAAAGTGTTATAAAAATATTGTATAAACGACAGCAAGGAGGGGTATATTGATCATGATTTTTTATTTTTCTGTAATTCTGATGTTTTGACATCTTGGAACCTTGCTGACACCAGAAGACTGACCACTCTTTCCAGGGCTAATCACATCCTAGATATTATAAACAACCCACCTCTAGAGAGCAAGACTTTTATAGTCAGACTAATCAACTCTCCCATCCCCACCTCCTCTACTGGACTGTCACACCCAGGGCTAAAATTCCCTTGCTCTCATCTCCCCAGAGCCAGGTACCAGACAGCTAGAGACACTTCCTATGCCCCAGAGTCTGCTGAAATTACTCAAACTAACCATCTCTAAATCTGCATGCCTTGCCTTGCCTTGGCTTTCCTACAGAAACCACCCGAAAGGTTCTTACCTACATTTTTTCCTCAATCCCTTTGCCTTTAAACCTACCTTGGTGCTTCCCTGCGTGGCCTTGCATGGTATGGCGTGCCCCTTCCTCTTGGGACCTGTGAGTAACAAACTATCTTTCCAATGGCGGTCATCTCCTGATCTGTTAACCTCCCCATACCTGAATCGTAACAAAACCTACATTTTAAAACCAAAGACTACATTGGCCTGGGAGATTGGAGAAGGTGCCCAAGGAAATGTAGGGCTTGAAAAGACTTTGAGTGTTGGGTGATTATAATGTTACAATGGAGATGTTGGGGAGGGGAAAGAAAGGAAGGGATCCAGTGGAAAAGGCACATGTAAAAGCAAAAGTGTGATGTATTCAGAGAACAATGAACACACAGGATAGTATGAGGGGAGGGAGGGGGAGAGGTAGAAAGTAAAGATGGAAAGATTACCAAGTGTTTTGAGTTAGATTGCCAAGCACCTTATTGGGCCGGCTGAAGAGCTGGATTTTATCCTATCTGTTTGTGAAGTCCCAGATGCTTTAATCATGATAGCAGGATGTATATCAAAAGATAGTTCTCGGAGCTGTGTGGAGGCGGATGTGAGCAGTGAAAAGTCTGGAGCCTGGGAGGCTAGTTTAATGTTGTCTCAAAAGTCTAATTATAAATGTGAAAACAGAGCTCAAGAAAGTTAAAGGTCAGACAGGCCAGTAAGGATAGAATTAGGAATAACATTTGAATCTCTATGCCTCCATATGCTATCTGCTGTCATTTTATACCTCTTGGCTTTGGAAAAGGCTTTAGAAAAGGCTTCCCCCAAAAGAGTTGGGTGGGTGAAAGTACTTGTCAGGCTACCACACAGTACTTGTGTGTCTTCTGTATTTTCTTTATCTCCAACCAAATTTGGAAATTCATGACAACCATTTACATGAGTAAGGAAGTAGAAAGGTGAATATATTAGAATCCAAGAGAAAAAAGTACTTGACATCTTGCATTATCCTAACTCTTATGTACGAATTTACTTTCTTCCCTTGTTTTCTCTTCTCCTATTTCTCATTCTCCCTAGCCCTGAAAGTATTTTTTTATATTCCCACATTCGTTTTAGAAAAAGTTGTGTTTCTTTTGAGGCTAAAAACCATTTTCTCTGCAGATATTTGATGAGTTCAATAATGCCTTCTTCAAAGCCAAAAACATTTCAGAAAGTGTTTGGAATGTCTTGACAGCAGTTATTTAGAATTGTCTGCTTCTATAGGTATAGCATCAGATGCCATGACTGGTAAAAGGAAGATCAATGAGTAATGATCATGGTTTGTCAATAGGAGGAGAGAGTAAACCACAGAATAATTTAATTCCTCTCACTACCATCATGTCTTATTCAAAGGTTTCCTGGCAAAGGAAGGGCTTATTAGAAGCTTTGTTATAGTGCAGATAAAATGACATAGTGGATTATTCACACCAGTGCTAAAAATTGATTTTGTTTCTCCTGCTTGCTGAATTCCAAACTAATGAGATTTGACTGTTAAACAATTATACTGTTGTCATGTAGCTTTGCAATGACCAGAGCTAGACTCTTTTATGAAAAACCAGCTGGTGTATTGCTCTTTAATATTTGACATATTTTTCGCTCTTTGTTCCTTTTTTTAAATCCTTCCTCAGTTGTATTCTCTGGTAGTATACCAAACAAGTAACAATGGATTTTCCCCATAAGAGGAGTTTTAAAAAGTGAGGCATTAAACATTGATGTCATAAATGTAATAGTAAAAAATGTTTTCCTTCTCAAAGATTACGAACAAGTAGTAACATTTGGTTTTAGACTGAATTAAGTTAATACAACACAAGCCCACCTACAGAGTTTTGTGGTGTCTAGGTTATTCCCTGTTGAATGCAAAAATTCACGACTCCTGAAATAGTGACCGGCAGTGGCATAGACTTTTAGGATGACCTCAACAGATGTTTCTGCAAAGAAAACTTTGATCCCTTGTTAATGGCAGTGCCAACAGATTCCTTGTTTGCTTGTCAGTTTCTCTCCTTGTTGGATTCCAAACTTGTTCTCGACAGCTACTGTGCATTCTCTCTTTGCAGACCCCAGTCATGTGGATACTTTACCTTGTTGCGTCATGGGACTCACTGACCTGCAGCAGAACAGAGATTTGAAGGAATAAAGCATTCTTCACAATGTCATAAAGTCCTTGAGCGCCAGGTCTGTGTTTTGAGAATCTTTTAGATTCACTCAAGTATGTGGTGAAGATAAACATTATGGTCAGTAATCCTGGTACATGAGGAGGATGTTGCAGAGGGAAACGCCTATGGCCCTGTTTCTGTGTCTCCTGAGTGTTGTCTTTGGGAACTGTTGAATCCTTAAACCTTCTGGTGCTGCTCCAAGGTAACTACACACACACACACACACACACACACACACACACACACACAATATATGTAACCAAACCATTGTAAGGTTTAGTTTCCAAGGTGAAGTTTCTTAGCTTCTCTGGGTATTTAATTACATGTGGGAAATTATTTTATACTTATCATTTGCATACACAATGTAAAACCAAATACAGGCTATGGACCAAGGGTACAGTGTCTTCTATAATACCCGGCATAGGGTCAGTTCTAAAGAATTATTTGTCACCTTTGGGAGGCTGAGGTGAGTGGATTGACTGAGCCCGCGGGTTCGAGACCCACCTGGGCAACTTGGCAAAACCTTATCTCTACAATAAATCAAAAATGAGATGGGCGTGGTAGCGCGTGCCTGTAGTTCCAGCTACTTGGAAGGCTGAGGCGGAAGGATCGCCGGAGCCCAGCAGGTCGAGGCTGCGGTGGCCGGGAGTGGCCACTGCACTCCAGTCTGGGTGACAGAGTGAGACTCCAACTCAAAAAAAAAAAAAAGAATTAATTGTCAAACAGAAATAGATTTGAAACACGATAGATATGAAAATGGGAAAGGAACAGTAGTCTTAGTTAATAAATGCCATTTCTGTTGGCTAAGGTTTCCATGAATCTCTATCTGTTGGATAAAATTAACTCTGGAGAAAACCCACCTGCAGTGATATGGAAATTCACTAGACATTGAAGAGAGAACTCTTCACTGTCTAGATGCTCTAAGAAAACAGCCTGTCTTAAATGTTCCCAACAAAAAATAATCTGTAAACATAGATTTTTAGCATTTTCTGAAAGCACATGAAAAAGAAGAAAGCGGTCATCACAATTACAGACAAAAATGAAGAGTACATGGTTGATGTGGAAGCTTTGGTCAGAGAAACCTAGGGTCATGTAACTCATGAAGAGAATTTTCAAGATCATTTAGTTCAACTCCATCATGGTAAAGGTGAGATACTGAGAGCCAGAGAGAACATTGCTTTCCTGGTGTTAGGCAGATAATTCAATCTTTCTTGCTCCTTCATCAGCTCATTTACTCCATAATCTGTTAAAGAAATGAAGAAGATGGATAGTTTATTTTTTCTTTCTTTTTTGGAGGGGGTGGGTCAGGGTCTCTGTAGCCATAAAGGAAATGTCACATACAAGATACCTGGTTTATTAAAAAGTGGGCAAAAGACATGAATAGACACTTCTCTAAAGAAGAGATACAGGCAGCCAATAGACACGTGAAAAAGTGCTCAGCCTCACTAATCATCAGAGAAATGCAAATCAAAGCCACGTTGAGAGACCACCTAACCCCAGTAAGAATGGTCATCATTAATAAAACAAACAGCAACAGATGCTGGTGAGGACGTAGAGAAAAGGGAACGCTTCTACACTGCTGGTAGGAATGCAAACTAGTTCAACCTCTATGGAAAACAGTGTGGCAATTTCTGAAAGAACTAGAAAGTGACCTTCCATATGACCCAGCAATGCCCCTGCTGGGCATATACCCGGAGGAACTCAAATCATTCTACCAAAAAGATACCTGCACACACATGTTTATTGTGGCACTATTCACAAAAACAAAAAGCATGGAACCAACCATGCTTCCCATCAAAACTGGACTGGATAAAAAAAAAATTGGTACATATACATGATGGAATATTATGCAGCCATAAGTAGGACAAGCATGGACTTTGCAGCAACTGATGGATTTAGAGTCTATCATACCCAGTGATCTATCACAGAAACAAAGAACTGAGTATCACATGTTCTCACTCATAAGTGGACCCTGAACAATTACCATAATACTATAAGAAAGGGATTGACCTTAGCAGAATACTACTGGGGGTGGGAGAGAGGTGCACATAACAGCCAAAAGGATACCCGATCTTAAACCAGGCAAAGTAGGGACCAAAGGGAGGCTCAAACTTTACCTGTGCGATGTCTACTTGTATACCCAATATGTAATCCTGAATTGTACTCCACATCTTTAAAATAAAATATAAAAATAAATAAATAAATAGGACCCCAAATGAAAGATACCTGCTTTGGCTGTTCTAAGTGTACAAGTCTGACGGTCCCGAGACCAACTGAATAGGTTCTGCTCTGACCCCTAAGTGTCCTGGTTTGCAGTGATATCATTGTAGAGATTGTAGATCTTTGTTTTATCTAAAAAAGAAAATGGCATGGTTTCCAGGTACAAGATGTGTGCTTCGCACAAGAGAGTAGAACTTGGCGCACAAAGTTTTCCTTTCCATGGTTACCAATCCCATGGCTTTTCCCTGGGTGAGTAGAGCAGTCCTCTTTCTCTCTTAAAACTGGCATCTGAAGGATGACAGCAAAGCTGGTGGTCTCCTGGGTCACTTGGTTTCTTCTTTGTCGGGCTGCGCTTCTTTGAAACAGGGAGAAACTCCTCTCTCACAGTTTCGGTTTAATTTTTCTCATTGTCCTGTTCAAAGGGAAAGATGCTTTCGCTCAGCCCGGTTTTTTTCCTATACTGCCGACAGGATGAAAAAGACAGAGGCGTCTGGCTTGATGCTCGGCCCATTCCCTGCCCCCCACCTCTGTGTCCATCCGGAGTCTATTCATCCTTGTTCCCGAGGGACAGTGGGCTGCTAGGTGACGTTTTAAAATTAGCCCACTTTGATTTATCAATGACTTTATTCTTTCGCCTTTAATAAATGCATTAATGCCATTTTCCCGTCAGAGTTCTGGCGAGCCCTTCTATTTACTGATATGTCATTTTCCTAGATTGCGTGGGGATAGCTGCGGGAGAAGGATCCACAAGCTTGTAAGTGGAAATAAGAATAACCTCTCTGTAGGCAACCGCAAATACCTTCGGTAGTCAAGTTCGAGACCACGTTAAAGTTGAGCCATGGAGGAACCCAGACTATACATCGACCAGGAAGAGCATTTCTGGTTGTGGCACCCTGCTCACTCTGAATGAAAGACGGCCTCACAGAAGCCTGCCAGGCCCTGAGTATCCAGTCCCCTGGCATCTCCCTGGCCTTGTCTCCTTCTCCTCTCTCCTCATTCGCTCTGCTTCAGCCACCCTGGCCCCCTTGTTCTTTGGGCATGCCAGCTGCACTCTGCCTCAGGGCCTTTGTACTGGCTGTTCCTGCTGCCGGAATCCTCTTTGCCTACACACCCGCCTGGCTAACTTTTTCAAATCTTTGCTCAAAATGTCACCTTCTCAATGATACCGTCCCTGAGTGGACATTTAGGTGTCCTTTTTTTCTTTTTCCTGCAGAACACAGCTATTATAAAACACTAAAAAATTTGCTTCATGGGCCTATGGTTACTGTCTCCCCCAACAGGATATAAACCTTATGAGAGCGGGGATCTTGGCCTGTTTTTTTTTTTTTTTTGGAGTTGGAGTCTCACTCTGTCACCCAGGCTGGAGGGCAGTAGCACGCTACTGGCCACTGCAGCCTTGACCTGCGGGGCTCTGGTGATCCTTTCACTTCAGCCTTCCAAGTAGCTAGAACTACAGGTGTGTGCTACCATGTCCGGATAATTTTTGATTTACTGTAGAGATGAGGTCTCGCCAAGTTGCCCGGGCTGGTCTCGAACCTGTGGGCTCAGGCCTGTTTTTGCACTGATGTATCCCAGATGACTAAAATGGTCCCTGCATGTAGTGAGCCTTCATTAAGTAACTGCTGAATAAAGAACATTGAGCTGGAGAGGTCTGTACTACCAGCGTTTCCTTTGTGACCACACTCCCTGCCATTATTCCATGTCTTTTAAAAAATACTCTTTTTTACTTGAAAGGACTTCTTCAATGTCAGTATTCCCCATAGACTGCACACTCCCCTAGCACAGGGACTTGTCTATTTTTTTTTTTTGAGTCAGATTCTCACTCTGCCCAGGTTGGAGTGCAGTGGCAGGCTCATGGCTACCGTAGCCTTGACCTGCTGGGTTCAGGTGATCCTTCCACCTCAGCCTTTCAAGTAGCTGGTACCACAGGCGTGCACCACCACGCTCGGCTAATTTTTTGATTTGTTGTAGAGACAAGGTCTCTCCCCAACAATAGCACAATACTATGAAAACAATAGCTGTTATATAAAGAAACACAGGGTAGCCAATGTTGAATTATGGTGAAGTTTGTTATCTATCTACTGGAGAAGTGATTTATTTTACAAATTTATTTTAGTCTTAAGTATACGCTGTGGCCACAACTTAGGGTAATTTGCACTGTCCCTCCCAGGTCATTAGGTATGTGTCAATGATACCCCAGAGCTGATTGATATCTGGAAATACTAACATATGACTTACACCTTTAAATGAGTTGAAGAATCTAGTGTATGATCTAGCATTCCCACTGCTGGGGATAGATTCAAAAGACAGGAAATCAGTATATTAAAGAGTTGTCTACACTCCTATGTTTATTGCAGCACTATTCACAATAGCCAAAATATGGAATCACCGTAAGTGTCCAACAACAGATGAATGGATAAAAAAATATATGTGTGTGTGTGTGTGTGTGTGTGTGTGTGTGTGTGTGTAATGGAATATTATTCAATTATAAGAAAAGAATAAAAATCCTGTCATTTGCAGCAACATGCATGGAACTGGGGGCCACTATGTTAAGCGAAATAAGCCAGGCACAGAAAGACAAATATTGCATGTCCTCACTCACATGTAGGAGCTAAAAAAGTAGATCTCATGAAGGTAGAGGGTACAATGACACACATCAGAGGCCAGGAAGGGCGGGGGGTGGGGAGAGAGAAAGAGAAGTGGGTTAATAAGTTAAAAAATACAGTTAGAGGCCGGGCTCGGTGGCTCAGCCTGTAATCCCACACTTTGGGAGGCTGAGGTGAGTGGATTGCCTGAGACCGCGGGTTCGAGACCCGCCTGGGCAACTTAGCTAGACCTCATCTCTACAATAAATAAAAAATTAGCCGGGCGTGGTAGCGCACGCCTGTAATTCCGGCTACTTGGAAGGCTGAGGCGGAGTTAGAGTGAGACTCCAACTCGGAAAAAAAGAGAAAAAAAAAATACAGTTAGATAAAAGAAGTAAGTTCTAGTATTTGATAACACAGTAAGGTGATTATAGTTAACAATAATTTATTGTACATTTCAAAACAGCTAGAAGAAAAGAATTGTAATGTTCCCAACATAAAGACATGATAAATGTTGGAAGTGATGGATATTGGACTTACTCTGATTTGTTAATTGCACATTGTATACTCATATCAAATTATCATATGTGCCCTCAAATATGTACAACTATATATGGCAATAAAAAATACAAAAAGAAAACTTGCAATAAAAAATGAACTGAAGAAAATGATCTGTAATACGAGCGTGAAAAAAATGGTGCAACTTGTTAATGAACTTGTATATAAGTTTTTTTTTTCAAGAAAACATTGGAAGAGATTAAATGGAGGCTTCCTCACCATCTAATCTAAAATAGCTCTTGGTGATGTTCTTTCACATTGTCCTGTTTTGTTTTCTTATTGCGCTTAATGCCCAGCATATACTTCTCAGTTTATTCTGTTTCTTCACTAAATGTTAGTTTCTGTGAAGGGACTATATTAGTCTCCTAGGGCTGCTGGAACAAAATATCACAAATTTGGTGACTTAAACCAACAGAAATTTATCGTCTCACAGTTCAGGAGGCTAAAAATCAAGATTTTTGGGGGGTACCATGTTCCCTCTGAAAGTTCTTGAGGATAACTTTTTCTTGTATTTTCCAGTTTCTAGTAGCTGCTGGCCACCCTTGGCTTTGCATGGCTCATAGGCTTATCGTTGTAATTGCTGCCTCTGTCTTCTTATGGCTTCCCATGTTTGTTTCTGCTTCGTCTTCTCTCATAAAGACTTGTCATTGGAATTGGGTCCCATCCTCACCCAGGAGGATCTCATCTTGAGATTTTCTTTTCTTTTCTTTTCTTCTGAGTTGGAGTCTCACTCTTTGTTGCCCAGGCTGGAGCGTCATGGCACGCTCACAGCCACCGCAGCCTCGACCTGCTGGACTCAGGCAATCCTTCTGCCTCAGCCTTCCAAGTAGCTGGAACTACAGATGCACGCCACCACGCTCGGCTAGTTTTTGTGATTTATTGTAGACAAAGTCTCACCAAGTTGCCAGGCTGGTCTTGAACCCCGGGCTCAGGCATTCCTCTCGCCTCGACCTCCCAAAGTGCTGGGATTACAGGCTGAGCCACTGTGCCCAGCCGAGATCTTTTATTTGATGACCTCTACAAAGAGCCCTTTTCCAAACAAGGTCACATTTAACCAGTTGGAGGACTACGATTCAATGTATTCCAGAGCTTTGACTGCTCATTAATTCTGTATTCCCAGTCAGTAGAATGGTTCCTGGAGACTTGGTGGGTACTCAACAGATATGTGGTGAAATCTATAAGGAGCAAAAGGGCATAAAATGCAATGGAGCCCATTTTTTTCATGCTTGTATTACAGATCATTTTCTTCAGTTCATTTTTTATTGCAGTTTTCTTCTTGTATTTTTTATTGCCATATATAGTTGTACATATTTGAGGGCACATATGATAATTTGATATGAGTATACAATGTGCAATTAACAAATCAGAGTAAGTCCAATATCCATCACTTCCAACATTTATCATGTCTTTATGTTGGGAACATTACAATTCTTTTCTTCTAGCTGTTTTGAAATGTACAAATGGAGCCCTAAACTTCCTGGCAAATGCCAAATACAATGGCAGAGTGGCTGTTAGAATCCTACAGGATGAGGCAGGACATCCTTTTGAGGGTCTCAAAGTTCTTTAGAGAAAAGTCAATTCAGTCTTTAAAATTTGAGCTCCTCAACTCACTGCTTTCCATCTCTCCAGCTTTGTGCTTGAGGAGAACAACCTAGACAATCAAAAGATGTCTGGTTTCAAGGGTAGATTATTGCTGGGAGAGAGTTAATAATTGCATGCATTAAGTGTTATACAAGCCGGGCACGGTGGCTCACACCTGTAATCCCAGCACTTTGGGAGGCTGAGGTGAAAGGATTGCCTGAGCCCAGGGTTCGAGACCAGCTTGGGCAACCTGGTGAGACCTTGAAAAAAAAAATTAGCCGGTCATGGTGGCGTGCAACTCTTCCAGCTACTTGGAAGGCTAAGGCAGAAGGATCGCCTGAGACATGAGTGCACCACTGCACTCCAGCCTGGGCCCCCATGAGACTCCAACTCAAAGAAAAAAAAAGTCATACAATGAGAAAAAGGGGAAACACATGCAGAGAGGCATTGGGTCTGGGTTGCCCTCTCCACAGTTGCCACTAATCTGGCTTTGCATGAGATACAGTAAGTCACCAGAGACACAGAATGTCTCCACATGGCTTCCCCTCTGAGTTATGTGACCCACATGTAAAAGAATCCCAAATGTTCTTAGCCTGCATATAATTAAGTGCTGTGTCGTGCGGCAGAGCCTGAGTGCAGGAGACTTTAGAGAAACTTTAATGAGGGTAGTAACTGTCAGAAAGTATAATATAATATTTTTGCTGGTCCTGGAAGGATGCTTAAGATATCGCTTTGTTAGGCCGGGCTCAGTGGCTCAGCCTGTAATCCCGGGCTTTGGGAGGCCGAGGTGAGTGAATGGCCTGACCCCCGGGATGGAGACCCGCTTGTGCAACTTGGCGAGACCTCATCTCTACAATAAATAAAAAAATTAGCCAGGTGCACGCCTGGAGTTCCAGCTACTTGGAAGGCGGAGGCGGAAGGATCGCCGGAGCCCAGCAGGTGGAGGCTGCGGGGGCCGGGAGCGGCCACGGCCCTCCAGTCTGGGCGACAGAGTGAGACTCCCACTCAAAAAAAGAAAAAAAAAAAAGATACCGGTTTGTGAAGACGTTTCTGAGGAGGGAAGTCACCCAGGCAGGGAAGCACAGGGCGTGGTTGGGGACTGCAAGAAAATGTAGCGGTAGAGTGTGTGATGGGAAATAAGGTTGGACCTGCAGGGTGAGGAGAAAGGCGGCTGATTCGTTTCTAAAAATTGGCTTTCTTTTTAGCTGAAGATGGCCAGAACTCATTTTTTGCCTCAGCTTGTTCCTTCACCTCTTAATATGCGCCCTCTGACCAGAGGAGAGCTGAGGACGGAAGAGCTGTCTTCACCCGTCCTAACCAGAGGAACCCTGCTCTTTGGCTTAAAACAAAAAATGTCATGACCACTAAGCCATTCTTATCTGTTATATTTCCCAGTATTTTGCCCTCTGAATAACATCATAGTTCACATTTTTCTTTTTATCTTATGAGTTTTTCCCCTTGTGATGTTTTCCCCCTCTCCAATGTCCATTTTATTGGATGCATTCATGTGGCAATTCCTGTTTCTTGTCTTATTAGATTTAGTTCCCTAAAAGTATTTAGCTACAATTCAGTTCTACTTTTGGAAATTTTTACAAGGCTTTAATATGTCTTTCTTTTTTTTTTTTCTTTCTTTGAGCTGGGTCTCACTCTGTTGCCCTGGCATGATCATGGCTCACTGTAGCCTCAGCCTTCTGGGCTCAGGAGATCCTTCTGCCTCAGCCTCCTGAGTAACTGTGACTACGGGCACGTGGCACCATGCTTGGCTTATTTTTAAAATTCTTTTTGGTAGAGATTAGGTTTTGCCATGTTGCCCAGGAAATCGTCCCCTACATGGCCTCCCAAAGTGCGGGGATTACAGGTGTGAGCCACCATGCCTGACCTTAATGTCTCTTAAAATGATGTTTCTATAGCTTGTTGCTTACTCAGTAGCATTATTTTTGAAATGAATAAAAACTATTTTGCATGTCTTGGTCTTAAAACATAATTGGCATTAGTTCAATGATAATCCTCTTCAGATAGTGCCTTGGAAGTTAAGTTTTTCAATTATCTATGAAAGATTTAAGCATTGGAGCCAAAGAACAATTTAAGAGAATACTCTGAACAAATGCCAAATCTGAATTTATTTGTTATTTCAGCCTCTTTAAGCTTCCAAAAGAATCTCAGGTGAAAATGTCGTAAGGATTATTAAAATGAGCATAAAAGTACAAGAGCCAGTTAATAAAATGTATGGGAGATGACTGTATCCGGAATTTGGACTAGGGATCATGTTTCAGTTGACTGTAAAGTAACAAGCCAAAGCAAAATATGGCAAAATAAAAAATATAGCTTTCATCTGATAAAAGGTCAAACAAAAAATTCCCTTTAATCAGAAGAGAGGGATTTTTGATCTGGCATTAATTTATTGCCCAAGTCATGGACCACCGAACATTTTGGATTATATATTAACAATTTCTTTAAAGATACAGAAATATTTTTATTTGGCCTTTTGCTATGTGACTGATCAATAAAAACCAAGAATAGGATATTAAGTTCCACATTGAAGTTTTTTTTTTTTTGAGTTGGAGTCTCATTCTGTCACCCAGGCTGGAGTACAGTGGCATGCTCACAACCACCCCAGCATCGACCTGCTGGGCTCTGGTGATCCTTCTGCCTCAGCCTTCCAAGTTGCCTGAACTACAGGTGTGCACTACCATGACTGGCTAATTTTTTTTTTCTTGATTAATTGTAGACATGAGGTCTTGTCAAGTTGCCCAGGCTGGTCTCGAACCCATGGGCTCAGGTAATTCCCTCACCTTGGCCTCCCAAAGTGCTGGGATTGCAGGTTTGAGCCACTGTGCCTGGCCCATGTTGAATGTTTTTATATTGAAAGAGAAGAGGACTAACATATAATAAAATGTGTAGCATACAATGCTAATGTCAAATGTCAAATTCTCCCCACCCACCCCCTTTTTTTTTAAAGAATCCAGGGCAGTGTGCCCAGCTAAAATTAGATTTTCTACTAAATTTACATACTTTGCAGTTAGGTCTGATCATGTGACTAAGTTCAGGTCAATGAGATGTAAGTGAAAGTTACTTCTGGGGAAGCTCCTTGGAAGGAAGGAATGAATTCCTTCTTTGTGCTCAGTAGCCGTCTTGGGCATGAGGTGACTTTGGGTACTGAGGATAGACAGTATCTGGATCCCTTAAGACTTCTGGAGTTGTCATGCCAGCCCTGGACTGCCTGCCTCTGGACTTCTTCTCTGTAGTAGAGTCAATCCTTTATGGGTTTATACATAGACCCTCCGGAGTTGGGTCTCTTTTGTTATAGCAGCCAAATTAAATGACTAACTGATACGCATGTTCATGGAGTGCCAGACGCTTTACAAGTGTGATCTCCAAGTTGTCTCAACTTCCTTGGAATCATATATGGCTGATTTAGAGTATTTGAGGGCCCAGCTAAGGTCATAAGACTAATCATGGGAGAGGGGATTTGGATGTAATTCGGGTCAGTGTGAGTTCCAGCCCTGAAGTTTCCCACTGTGCTTGTGATGTGACCTGAGGGCTCCATGTAGGAGCTGAATTTAGAGGATCTGTTATCCCTTCCAAGTTTTTCTTTTTGAGTCTCAATTGTCATCACATTTCTTGTCAACGCGAGGGGGAAGTATGAAAACAGTTTGGTTTGGGAATAACCAAAACTTAAAGGTGAACTAACATCCTTTGGGACCCACGTGTTGGGAGCTTGGCAATCAAAAGAGAAACTCTCAAAAAGAAGAGGACATCGGAGGCAATGACATCTCGAGTCCATGTATTAACACCGTTCTCTTTTACTTTTTTGTCGAGATGGGTCTCGCTTTGTTGCCCGGGTCTATCTCAAACTCCTGGCCTCAAGCAATCCTGCTTTGCCTCCCTAATGCCGAGATTATGGGCATGAACCCCTGCACCTGGCCTTTTAGCACCCTTCTTGCATGCTACAGTAAGCCCTGGAGATTCCATATCTTATTTTGCGAAGTGAGGTGGCATTGTTTATGCATGCCCTTGTTCTTCACCTTGCAGAAAGTTGCATTGCCTGGTAGACTGATTTATAAAAAAGCAGGAAGGAAGAAACAGGGATGGTGGTTCAAAAGTTGACTGTAAGAGAAATGCTTTCGGAAGTCCATGACTGTATCAGAAAAACAATACTACAGATTCTTCCTCCCACCCCACCCTCATTCCCCATGCTAAGGGCTTAGCATAGACCCTCACCAGCTCTAGTTTACCCCACTGCAAAAACCTTTAACCGGCTTCCCTTCTGCTGGAGTCTGGTCAAGCAATGTGTGCACCTGTGCTGTAGTCTTCTTTTTCAGCATCAGTGGGAACCTGTTGTTCCCTTTTCTTTACACATTTCGGATACATTTCATTATCTGCAGGGTTGCGGGGGGCCAGCCCCTGCAGAGAGATTTAGGGGGTCCCTTGGAAGGTGTGGCAGCGTCGGCGATTATTCTGGAGAAATTAAGAGAAAGAAAGAGAAGAGGGGAGAAAGAAAGAGACTGGACTCCTGCTCAGGTGACCAGAAGCCGTTTAATGGGTGTAATCTCAGGGCTTTTATCCCCAAACTCTGCAAAGTCATCATCACAGGAAACAAAGGTAGCATGTGCCTTTCACATGAACAGGTCCAGGTGCGCAAAGGACACCCCCCACTCTCAAGCAAATTTTCTTTCATACATAAGGAAGGACATGAGGAAGAACATGAGGAAGAACAGCCACAAATTGTCTTTTTGTATCTTATGCTAGCTTAATGTTCCCCAACCCAGTTTCTTATGTGCCCTTAATTGTATTACAACTACATCATCTTGAATTAGCATCACTCAATGTCTAAACCCAAAACCACCATCGTGAATTATTAACTTCCACTATTATATACTAATTCAAACTAGTTTTTATTAAAACAATTGTTGCTATGGTTACACTCTCCTAGCACCAGCTGGCCTAGTTCAAACTTCACTGGCCCCCCTAAATCAAACTGAACTAACCATACTTCTATAATAAAATGGTTACTTAAATTTTCTTAATCTATATAAACTATTTTCTAAAACCTATATCTATAAATTTCTAAAGGTCGCATCAAGAGAACCTGTGACCTGCACTAAGGCTCCTCAATGTGACTCAAAGCCAAACTTAAATTGTGATAAAGCAAAAGACCAAGTCGTGGAGAATGGGAACAATAGACTTCTAGGTTAGCTGTGTACATTCCGATCTCAGAGTTTTCTGTTAGAGCCAGCTGGAGCTTTTCTTGGTAGTTTGTGCCAAATGGAAAAGGAGGGAGGGAATGGGTCAACAGCTCTCGAACACATCCTAGTGGTCTCGGGGTCAACGGCCCTTCCTGATCCCTAACACTCAGTGGGCCTCCATGGCTGGCTCCCAACACAGGGTGGAGCCCAAGCTCCTTGGCCAGTCACCTAGTCTTCAGCTCTCCAGCTTTATCTCCCAGAGTTTTCTCCCTTCGTTCGATGTTTATCTCCCTACAGGCCACATTGGGCAACGTTCTCTTTTGGATCCAACCAACGTCAGACTAAGCAGCTCTGACAATATACCATTAGCACTAGGCTGTTGTTGAATTTTACTTACATGGCTCATTTATAATGTATCTGAGTTCTACCTCCCAAAGGTCTCACCTTGGCTATAAAGGTGCAGTGTTATCTCTATTTTCTCCCTTTCTCTTATTCTCTCTAGTGCTTTGAATGGAGGGCCTAGCTTCTGTTTGTGTGAACTTCTCTCTCTTGACACTGGACAGCATTTGCCATATAAGGGTGTTACTGAGCAAATCTCGAGGCACTGCCTCCTTTTCATTTCCCCCTAACTGAATTGGCAGTATTTCTCTTATTCTTCTTTCTTTTTTGGCCTCTAAGCTTCATTATTTATTACCCTTTTGACAAAAAAAGAAATAAATTGAGCTGGCCTCGGTGGCTCAGCCTGTAATCCCGCGCCTTTGGGAGGCTGAGGTGAGTGGATTGCCTGAGCCCGCGGGTTCGAGATCCGCCTGGGCAGCGAGACCTTGTCTCTACAATAAATCAAAAAATCAGCCGGGCGTGGTAGCACATGCCTGTAATTCCAGCTACTCGGAAGGTTGAGGCGGAAGGATCGCCGGAGCCCAGCAGGTTTAGGCTGCGGTGGAGTGAGACTCCAACTCAAAAAAAGAAAAAAAAGAAGAAGAAAGAAATAAATTACTAAGTAACTCTCTAACAAATTTATCAGTTTTTTGGACAGAAAGAAGGCATCAATGTGGAGGGCATTCAAGTGTCCCACTGCCTCCGCTGCCTTCTAATTCAGTTGAGCTTAATCTTTCTTTTCCTGGAGATCACCACTCTGGGGTTATTTTGAATATTTGTTGAAGGAGATGGAGCCCAGAGTACTAATCTTCTCTTATCGCTTCCCTAATCCTCTTCTATTTGGTTAATTTCCAAATTTGTCTCTCTAACTTCTGTATCAAGTCTCATATTCCTAGCTTACAATCTGGTGAATATTTCCATTGACACACCCTGCTAGAACTTACATTTTAATGTCTAAAAATAGGCTCTCAACATTCATAGGAAGCATGGACTATCCTCCAGAGAGATGTGGCTTGGGTGATGGTGGCATCTCAGTCATAGTTATCCAGGCAATTTCATCAGGCACTTTCCTACTCAAAAATTACTTAGAGCGTGGAAATGAAACTCATGAACTTGATATTCAAAGCACTCTACAGTTTGACCCTGATGTCTCTGCAACTTCATGCTCCACTATTTCCTTTCACTGATCCTTCAATGCGGTCAGGCAGCACTCGTTATTACAGAGAAGATTTCTGCACCAAAGTTGTTCAAGCAAATTTGGTGATGTGTCCTGCAGAAATGTTCCTTTCTCCAATCTGGAAGTTGCAATGTAATCACTAAAGATTTGGCCCCTCTGGTCCACAGAATTGTCCTGATCCCTAGAATTACACCTTTATACTTTGTGTATGTACTTCTTCTTTGGTACATATTGTATATATTGTATATATTCTAGGACCTGCATCCAAGAGGGTTTAAAGTGATTTGTAAAAGTTAATATAAAATTAATGATGAAAAGAAAAGAAAACTATTTATAAAGGGCAGGAAAAGATGTTAACAGATAACCTGCGGTGGAATGTTTGCTGTAATGGTCATAAACGTGACTGACTTTCCTTTGGCTCAGCCAAACTGCAAGGCACATTGGGGTTACCTCATCTTCATTTTGTGCTTTGGTTTTTAGAAAAAGGAAGCCTGTGAAAAAGCTCTGCAGAGAGTAACATTTTTTCCAGAACAAAACCTTACAACACATTTACAGCGTGAGTCTTTTTTCATTGGTAAATCTGGTTCACAGTGAAAGGGGGGCAAAGGTGCTTCTTGCATGAAATCTTCCAGTATCAACTCTTTATAAAGGATGTAGTGTGATACGGGAGAGCTGAGAGAGTGTGACTCTGAAACCGCACTTTCTGATGATTTAACAATACCAAGATAGTCTTGGGAAACCTAAGGATAATAAAAGTTGTTCTGCTTGTTGACTTGACTCCCACATTGGATATGAGGGAGCTTTTGGGTTGGAGTCGGTTCCTCTGACAAGCACTCATTCCGCATGAAGCTGATGTTGCTGATAAAAGGCAGAACATACGCTTAGAGACCAGATGCACAGAAGGCAGGGTTGTCATTCTGCTGTGAAATTGTGAAAGCCAGAGTTGTATTCCACCCAGACAGCGCAGCCTATTTGGATGGCCAGAGATGAAGCCAAATCTCTCCTCCTCTTAGAAAGAATAATAATAATAAAAAAAACCTTTGTAAGAACAAGCGCTCGTACCTGTAAAATGATTACAACTATTGCAACAATTTTGCATTGAAGTGAGTCTCTGTTAAAAGATTAGAAGCGGAGATAGAAAAAAAATTAAAATTTTGATGAAATTAAATTTTATTAAAATGATTAATTTTTGCTTGGTTGTTAAGATAATGCTTGACAACAAATAAAAATGTGAAAGAGCTTTTCATCTTCTCCAGTTAGGTTGGATGGATAAGAGCCAGGGTCAGCTCCAAGGCCTTTAGCAAAAAATACTTGCAGCAAAAGCTTATATTAGACACCCTGGTCTCTTCATGCCCAGGGGAAAGGCGGACCCAAGGCAGACAGTGAGTGGACCAAGCTCTTCCTCTTCCCTTCTTGACCTCTAAACGACATCCTTTCCCTAGTGAAGGCCATGATGTCCGCACAGGATCTGATGCCGGTGACCTGGAGAATCGTTTCTCTCCCTCCACTTCTCTCTACCCCAGGGCTCACAGGTGCATGTGCTGTGCTTTCCTCTCCCTCCAACCTCCTCCTCAGCCTTCTCAGTGTGAAGACAACAAGGGTGAACCCCTTTACGATGACCCATTTCCATTTAATGATAGTAAATCTGTTTCCTTTTTCCTGATGATTTTCTTAATAACATTTTCTTCTCTCTCATTTACTGCAAGAATACGGTCTATAATACACATACCACACAAAATATGTGCTCATTGTATATGCTGTGAGTAAGGCTTCTGGTCACCAGTAGGCTATTAATAGTTATGGTTTTTTTGGAGCCAAAAGTTATACATAGATTTTTTAAAAATTTTAATTTTAATTATAATGACGTGGGGGTACATTTCAGGTTTAGGTATACAAATATTGATCATGCAGGTACCCTTGTTGATGAGGTATGCCCCTCCCTCCCCTAGCAATTTTCCTCAACTACCAATCCCATCCCCCATCCCCTGACAGTTTCTGACTACTGCCAATCCCTTTCTCATAATATTATGATAATTGTTCAAGGTCTGCTTATGAGTGAGAACATATGGAACTCTGTTCTTTCTTTCTGTGATAAATCACTGAGTATGATCGACTCCAAATCCATCCAAGTTGTTGCGAAGTCCATATATTTGTCCTTCTTTATGGTTGCATAATATTCCATCATGTATATATACCACATTTTAAAAATCCAGTTTAGCTTCGATGGGCAACACGGTTGGTTCCATGTTTTTGCTATTGTGAATAGAGCTGCAACAAACATACATGTGCAGGTATTTTTTTGGTGGAATGATTTGAGTTCCTTCGGGTATTGTCCCAATAGGGGAATTGCTGGGTCATATGGAAGGTCAATTTCTAGTTCTTTCAGGAATTGCCACACTGTCTTCTAAAGGGGCTGCACCAGTTTGCATTCCCACCAGCAGTGTAGAAGCATTCTTTTTTCTCCACATCCTTGCCAGCATCTGCTGTTGTTTGTTTTATTATTGATGGCCATTCTTACAGGGGTTAGGTGGTATCTCAGTGTGGTTTTAATTTGCATTTCTCTGATGATGAGTGAGGCTGAGCACTTTTTCATGTGTCTGTTGGCTGCCCGTATATCTTCTTTTGAGAAGTGTCTATTCATGTCTTTTGCCCACTTTTTAAAGGGGCTGCTTGTTTTTTTCTTTTCAGTGTGTTAGAGTTCCTTGTAGATCCTAGATGTTAGGCCTTTGTCGAATAAACAGTTGGCAAATATATTTTCCCATTCTGTGGACTGTCCCCCTGCTCTCTTGATGGTTTCTTTTGCTTTGCAGAAGCTCATTAACTTGATGAGGTCCCACTTGTCTATTTTATTTCTTAATATATTGGTCTTTAGGGTTCTGAATAGGAATTGGTTCCCAGTTCCAATTTTCATAAGGGTGTCTCCTGCACATTCTAAGATTCTTAATAGTTTGAAGTTATCCATAAATTTTTGACTGTGTGGAGGTGGGTGCTGGTGCTCCTGACCCCAAGTTGTTCAAGGGTCAACTGTAATAAGTAATTACAATATTTAATCTTCTGATCTCATTATCTGGTATCCTAGAATTATTCTCTATGCTTTATTATTTCTCCAATAGTATGACTATGTTGGTAATGACATAATAAGGCTAAGAAAGCACAGTGACATAGTGTGTCCTACACATTGTTGTAAAGCTGTTGAACGTCCATTACTGAGAAACTGAGATTAAGTAATTCTGTGACTATGCCTTCTGGTGATCTAACGATATTAAGATAGATCTAGGAGAACACTAAAGACTGAAGAGTTCGTTATTTTGCTCGCAGGACTACCAGCTTCCGTTTCTGTCTTTCAGGTCTTAACTCCAGATTTCCAGAGGAGATCTTGTCTGTCTCTCAGTTCTTCCCCCTTCTTCTGGCCACTTTCACTCACTTTGTCCTTCAGATAAGCCACTCATTCCTTTGCCTTTGTGGTTGCCTCTGCCTGGAATATTCTACCCCCTAATGTCCAAGTACATGGGGATCACCTCAGTGACACCTTCTATAGTTACCTAGTAGAAAATAACTCTTGTTTTTGTATCAACTATCCCCTTTCCCTATTTTACTTTTTGCCATATCTGAGGACACACACTTAATGCTTCCCTGACTCCCCACTAGAGTGGAAGGTGTTCTGTCTTGTTCACTGCTGGTTTCCAGCTCTTTACGACACTGCCTGGCAGCTAGAAGTGACTCAGTCAATATTTGTTGAATGCACGAATATAGGAGACTCACCTAGATAAAGACTGGTCTCAGACAAGGAGAATTCTTGAACTGGGCAGATGATTTAAGAGTTGCATTTTCACCTTACTGGGGAAGGTTCACAAACATGGTAACACTGGGATGATAGACAAGGAGATGTTGAATAAAGATGTAGCTGAAAGAGAGATCAAGAGATCCTGAAAATGTACTTTGAGAGCCCAGGAATAAACATAAAACAAGGGAAAGATAATTTCATTTAGAACGTGAAACAACTTACAGAATAACAGCTCAAATCCCTACCAACCTGACAATATAGATGTCTTTTGAAAATCGTCTCTCTTTAGTCTTGCCCTAGGTCTTTCAATAAATATTCACTGAACAAATAAATTAACAAAAGAAACATTAAGAGACACAAAATACAGACTTTATCCTTCTTCCTGAAAGAGGTAGACAGGCCCAGCTTCGAACACAGTTATGGAGTTATCCTTTACTATTTGGGTCCATCCAGGAATTCCATGGCAGTGCCAATTTTGGCCAACTTCTCTAAACACCATCCCAATTATTTATTTATTTATTTATTTATTAGGTTTTTTTAAATTTTAAAGATGTGGGGTACAAGTCAGGGTTAGGTATAGAAATATTCATTATGTAGTTACCCTTGTTGATGAGGTGTGCTCCTCCCCCGCCAGCAGTTTGCCTGTCAATCCCACCCCCCACCTCTCCTGGGAGTTTCCCACTACTGCCGATCCCTTTCTTATAGTATTATGATCGTTATTCAAGGTCCGCTTATGAGTGAGAACATATGGTTCTCTGTTTCTGTGATACATCACTAAGTATGATAGACTCTAAATCCATCCAAGTTGCTGCAAAGTCCATGTGTTTGTCCTTCTTTATGGTTACATAATATTCCATTGTGTATATGTACCACTTTTTTTTTATCCAGTTCAGTTTCGATGGGCAACATGGTTGGTTCCATGTTTTTGCCGTTGTGAGTAGAGCTGCAGCAAACATACGTGCACAGGTATCTTTTTTGTAGAATGATTTGACATCCCAATTATTTCTGATCCTTCTCCTTTTAATAATTTCCTCTGTTCAACAGCTTAACATCTGGTTGAATCAGTTCTGGGATTAATATTTTTGAGTGGGGAGTATAATTGGTAGCACTTGCACTTCTTCAATCATATATATATATTTTGAGTTGGAGTCTCACTCAATTGCCCAGACTGGGGTGCAGTGGCCGCTCCGGGCCACTGCAGCCTTGACCTGCTGGGCTCCGGCGATCCTTCCGCCTCAGCCTTCCAAGTAGCTGGAACTACAGACACGTGCTACCACCCCCTGCTAATTTTTTTGATTTTTTGATTGTAGAGATGAGGTCTCGCCAAGTTGCCCAGGCGGGTCTCGAACCCACAGGCTCAGGCAATTCACTCACCTCAGCCTCCCAAGGTGCGGGATTACAGGCTGAACCACCGAGCCCGGCCCTTCAATCATATTATCAAGAACTGTGAATGGTCTGAGATTGCATCCTTCTTATGAACTTACAAGCTATCCTGTTCCTGTTGCATGAATACTGGCAGAAGACATGAGATGCCTGGATCAGAGATTTAAAAATAACTTTATTATTCACAAAAGAAAAAGTAGAATCCAGAGAGCTTCATGCCCCTGAGTCATACATAGGGGTGGCACGGGTGGGCCCAGATAGATGCCTGTGCATGCAGTGTGCTGTGTTACAGGAGAGAAACACTGCACTTGGGGAATCTACCCCTTCTCCAGTAAGTGAAAACAAGTCTACTTTTTGTCCTAGAGAAGATATTGTCCCATCTCTCAAGGTGGCACATCCAACCCTGAGAAATGGCTTGGGTAAAGAGTACTCAGGGCCTTGTATTTTTGGTGTATTCAGAAAAAAAAAATGCAGATATGCTCAAGGCCTTAGAGGATTGCGTCTCCCAAGATGAACCACATGAGCCATGAAGAGAACTGAGTTTAGATAGACATACATGGCAAAAAGGAGATGCAATGGTTGGATAAGGAATGGTAAAGGCTGACAAATGTTTAAAGTTCTTTTTAAACACCAAGTAGAAAGATATTTGAGCATTTGGAAACTTGTAATTCTAAATAGTATTTTCTATACTTGGATTCACAGTAAGAAATTTTTCTTTAGCAGAATTTCAAAATATCTAAATCTTGAATATCCTAAATCCAGATCATAGCACTTTCTCTAAGTCTCTCAGCTTATGTGTTTATCGTTGCTCCTTCATATAGATCTATTAAAGAGTAGAATAAACATATTTACTTCTTTTAGTATTGGGGTTGCATATCAAGATCTCAACATTGTATTCTCAATGGTACCTCACAGTTGGCAAATTACCCAATTCTTTTGTCTCCTGAAAAACTTCAGCCCTTCTTTGATGTCTTGGCATCTGCCAGCATCTTATCTGCCAGGATCTCATTGATCTTGAGCAGGCATTGTTTTGTGATGCTAATTAACTTCCCTAGAGGAATTCTTGTGAAGATAATAACACTTTTTCATTATAGACAATTTAAACACAATGCTAAGAAGTGAAAAAAAGCTTGGAAGTCATGTAGGGCTTATCCTTCCATACACCATGACCCAACTCAAAAAGATCAGTCAAATCTGTTAGGTCTTTCCAAAGAGTGTGAGCTCCCAAGTTTCTGAGGTGGTCTATTCTACTTTAGTATCTGGAAAATTTACCCTCACACCAAACCAAAATATACTGCCCTGAAACTTTGGCATTTGGAAACATCTAGGTGTCGATGCTATCTAGATGGTCCCTGTTACCTCAATTATTTTTCTTGATATATTTTTCTAAACACTCTGTGCTTCACTGAGATCTCTTAAAATGTTCTTCTTAGAACCAAACAATATAAGGACGTTAGAATCTGGTTAGCAAAAAATATAAACTATTATCTCTCATGATCAGGATAATTTACTTTTGCTAATGTAGACTTCATATTTTTTTGGTTTTGTGTTTGTTGTTGTTTTGTGGTAGCCATATCAGGTACGTCCATAAGAGATCAAGTAAAACCCCCAAGTGTTCCTCACATGAACTGTTGCCAGTGCCTGAAAAGAAATCTCTTTCTCCGCGTGTACTCATCCTACGGGTTCTGTTTCTCTGGAGAACCCTGACTAACACAGGAGCTATAGATCTATTGCCTTCCTCTCTCTGCATTTAGTTAAAAGTCTATTAAAATAGCAGGTCAACCTCCCTCATGGATTGGGTGACCTTATTAGCTACTGCCTCAAATGTTTGCTCTTGAGAACGAAAGGGAGAGCTAGGAATAATTTGCTTGAAGAACAGGTGCAACTTGGGGTTGTTCCAGGCAGCTGGCTCATATTTCCAATCTGCTAACAGAGCATGAGAGTCCTATGTCAGTGCTGCCCTGCGCGCATTTTGAAGTGCTGATTCAGGTTGTGACTGGTAGATTGCCAACCTCTGGTAGTCAGCAGGAGAAAGGGGATCAGCACATTCTAGTTCATCAAGGATCTTAGTTCCACTGGCCTGTTCATGGAGAGGTGTGCTATACCATCTAGACTCAACTCACACAAGAGCATACCTTTTATCATCTCTGATGACTCTCGCAAAGTCTGTCATTCATAGATACAGGGCATTTTGACCAGGAACACTTGACTTGCCACTGATTCATGATGTTTTCACAAGTGGGACACCCAGTTACCCTGTTGGATTTGAGATGATGCGTGGGAAGGGTTGTTGGTGACAGCTCAGGGTAGACAAAAGGCCCAGAGGATGCCCTGCTGTAAGAAATCTCCCCTAGCTGGCTCGGTGGCTCAGCCTGTAATCCCAGCGTTTTGGGAGACTGAGGTGAGTGGATTGCCTGAGCTCGCGGGTTCGAGACCCGCCTGGGCAATTTGGCGAGACCTCATCTCTACAATAAATCAAAAATTAGCTGAGCGTGGTAGCGCATGCCTGTAATTCCAGCTACTTGGAAGGCTGAGGCAGAAGGATCGCCAGAGCCCAGCAGGTTGAGGCTGTGGTGACTGGGAACAGCCACTGCCCTTCGGTCTGGGCGACAGAGTGAGACTCCAACTCAAAAAAAAAAAAAAAAAAAGAAATCTCCCCTATGCACCTTTGAGATTTAAATTAATATGCTCAATTAAATTAAATTTCATAGAAATTTCAGTCATTCGTATCTACTTTAAATTGCTTGAATTCCATAGATGAATTATTCTCTCATTCTTCTGTGAGTAAAGGATTTGCTTTAGGGTGAGGAGAGGAAGAAGGTGAGAAGACGTTCATAAACAGGTTGTGAGAACTCAGAGAGAATTGGAAATATAGGGCTTTCTGATGGAGTGCAAAGTAAGATGCCACCATGCAAGGTTTATGAAATTTGAGAGCCCTGGTCTACAGACTGCTCATAGGTTATTTTCAGTCAAAGTAGAGAGAAGTTGTTTGACTTCTTCTTTAAAGTAAACTTTTTCCCCCTTTATTTTATCGTAAAGATGTGGGGAACAAGTCGAGATTAGGTCCATAGGTCGTCTGCTTGCAGGTAAAGTTTGGGGCTCCAACTGGCCCTCACTTCCCCTGGTTTAGAACCAGGTACCCAGCCGGGCTCGGTGGCTCAGCCTGTCATCCCGCGCCTTGGGAGTCTGAGGTGGGTGGATTGCCTGAGCCTGCGGGTTCGAGACCCACCTGGGCAACTTGGCAAGACCCATCTCTACAATAAATCAAAAATCAGCCAGGCATGACAGTGCGTGACTGTAGTTCCAGCTGCTTGGAAGGCTGAGGCGGAAGGATGGCCGGAGCCCAGCAGGTCGAGGCTGCGGTGGCCGGGAGCGGCCCCTGCACTCCAGTCTGGGCGACGGAGTGAGACTCTGACTCAAAAAAAAAAAAAAAAGAATCGGGTACCCTTAGTGATGTTATGTGTCTCCCCTACCCCACCCCACGTGTTGATCCCCAGGACTGCTGATCCATCTCTCACAGTATTGTGATGAATGCTAACGACCCACTTATGAGTGAGAACATGCAGTCTTCAGTTCTCCGTTTCTGTGATAAGTCACTGAGTATGATGGATTTTTTAAGAGCAGTTTTAGGTTCAGCAAAATTGAGCATAAAATGCGGGTTCCCATATGTCCCCTCCGCCCCAGGCACAGACTTCCTCACTCCGGACATTCTGAACCACAGACGCACATTTGTGGCAACAATGAACCTACACTGACACGTCATTATCGCTGTGAGTCCATAGTTAACTTTAGGGCTTGCTCTTGGAGTTGCACATTCTTTGGGTTTAGGCAAATATTTGATCACATGCATCTGCAATTATTGCATCATATGGAGTTGTTTCGTTGTCCCCCACATCCTCTGTGCTCCACCTATTCATCCCTCCCTCTCTACTCACCCCCAGAAACTACTAATCTTTTTTTTTTTTTGAGTCGGAGTCTC
>NW_007082839.1:45411-72391 GCF_000164805.1 Carlito syrichta
GCCTCAGCCTTCCAAGTAGCCGGAATTACAGGCATGCACCACCATGCCTGGCTGATTTTTTGATTTATTGTAAGATGAGGTCTCGCTGCCCAGGCGGGTCTCGAACCCGCGGGCTCAGGCAATCCACTCACCTCAGCCTCCCAAAGGTGCGGGGTGACAGGCTGATCCACAGAGCCCGGCTACTACTAATCTTTTTACTGTCTCCATAGATTTACCTTTTCCAGAATGTCCCTAGTTAGAATTATACAAAATATAGCTCTTTCAGATGGGTTTCTTTCACTTAGCAATATGCATTTAAGTTTCCTCTATGTCTTTTCACAGCTTGTTAACTCATTCTTTTTAGTGCTGAATAACCTTTCACTGACTGGATGTACCATAGTTTACATATTCACTTATTGAAGGACATCTTAGGTGCCTCCAAATTTTGGTGATTATAAAGCTGCTATAAGCATCCATGTGCAGGTTTTTGTTTAGACATATGTTTCCATTCATTTGGGTAAATGCCAAGGAGCAGGATTACTGGATTGAATAGTAGAAGTATGTTTTATTTGGAAGAAACTGCCAAACTGTCTCCCAAAGTGACTGTATCATTTGGCATTCCCTCCGACAATGAATGAGAGGTCCTGTTTCTCCATATCCTTGTCAGTATTTGGCATTGTCACTCTTTGGGGTTTTGACTTTTCTAACAGGTGTGTGGTCATATCTTATTGTTGTTTAAATTTGAAATTCCCTAAAGGCATGTGATGTTGAACATCTTTTCGTATGCTTCCTCGCTTTCTTTCTCTGTCAAGTGTTTGTTCAGGTCTTTCCCCATTTTTAAATCAGCTTGTTTTGTTGTGGCTGAGTTTTAAGAGCTATTTGTACGTTTTGGACAATAGTTGTCTATCAGGCATTAGGCTTTTTATATAAAGTTATTTCCTTTATTGTTTATCTTTTCTTCTGTGCTGCATATCCCACTGATTGATTAATATTAAGCAACCACAAACCTGAACTCATTTGCTGGGATGCAAAGGGGAGACAAAGTTGAGTTTGCTAGATTTAGAAATGTTTTTGCAGAAAAGGGTGTAGGTATGGTAAAAGGGAGGATGAAATAGGGAAAATGAGACAAGTTAGCCTTTTAAAAAAATGTCCTGTTAAAGTAAAATTGCCTTTTTCACGAAGCAAATGACAGCCTTTGTGTGTGTGTTTGTGACACCGGGAGACCATGGTTTTCTGTCCTGATTTAGGTTGGGATCTTTTCAGTTCTTACCAAGGTATTCTCAAGACACTTTAACAAATGAATTTTTGTGAGGCATTTTTTTGATCAACTTCCAAGATTAGTTTTGCCTGAGTTTAACTAGGCCATGCTTTCTCTTCTATCTCAGCAGAAACATACTTTATCAAAAGATGAAACAGATCAAATATGGGTTGTGTTTTTTAGATAGGTGCGTTTGGGGTGTTCACAAATTATTTTTGTAATTTAAAATAGTTTCAAGTTTAAACACTGACATGCTCAAGTAGTTGGGCTTTCTTTTGGATCACCAATCCACTGTGATTTAACTTTTTTCTGAACACCTTAGCATGTGGGATCTGTAGCTAAAATTTAATGATTTATTTCAGCAACACACTGTTTTGTGCCAGCATTTAACTTTCTAATTTTTCCTATTTAATCTCCATGGCTGAAAGAAAAAGTCTTGTGCATTAGGACTTTCCAGAGGAACAGAGCCAATAGGATATAGATATATGGATATATAGATAAATAGAGATTTGTTTTAAGAAATTGGCTCACAGGATTGTGGGGGCTGGCAAGTCCAAAATCTGTAAAGCAAGCTGGGTGGCTGGAAATTCAGCTAAGAGTTTATGTTGCAATCTTGAGTCTGAAATTTGCAGGGCAAACCAACATACTGGAAACTCAGGCAGAATTTCTATGCTGCAGTCTTGAGGCAGAATTCTTTCTTTTTTCCGGAAACCTCAGTCTTTGTTTGTAAGGCCTTCAATGGATTGGATGAGACTCACCCACATTATGGAGGGTAATCTGCTTTAATCACTTAGTTAAGTGATTGTAAATATGATGACATCTAAACAATACCTTTTCTGGAACATCTAGATGAGTGTTTGACCAAACAACTGGGCACCATAGCCTAGCCAAGCTGATACATAAAATGAACCATCCCATCTTGAAAACAGGAGTTACAGTTTCTAATTTTTTTGTGTTCACCACAGTGTTTATGGTCTACCGAGTAAGTATGTCCTGGGCACAATAACTCCCTTTATCCATGAAAGATATGTTCCAAGATCCCCAGTGGATACCTGAAACTAGTGATAGTACCTAACTCTATATATACTATGTTTTCCCCCTATATACATAGCTATGATAAGGTTTAATTTATCAATTAGACACAGTAAGAGATTAACAGCAATAATTATTAATATGATAGAATAATATAGTAATAGACTGTAATAAAAGTGATGTGAACATGATCTCTCTCTATCTCTCGAAATATCTTAATATTTTTAGATCACAAGTAACTGAAACTGTGGAAAGCAAAATCTCAAATATGGGGGCACCTGTTGTAAATTCCTACTGGCTGAATAAGTATTGAAGGTAAATAGTATAGCTTAGTTTGTCTTCTGAAAATCACATACATTACTTCTTATATGAACATGCCAGTGGTATTCAGATATAACTTTAAAATAGTAAATGATAGGCAATTCAGTAGTGGCTCTTAAAAAGTTAACCTCAGATAAATAAATGGAAAGAAACAGTGTTTTAGGAGATAGGAACAGCATGGACAATTGAAAGTGGTAAAAAAAAATGAGGTTGGTTGGTTTGCAGAGACCAACATGGCTAGAAGGAGGTATGTGTGAGCATGCTCTAAGCAAAACCGACTAGGACTACATAGAAGATAGCAGTATTGTGGAAGGCACTGGAAACCAAGTGAAGATATTTTCAGTTAAATGAAGGTGACTAGTAAAGTATTTTGAGCAGGAGAGTGTTATGATGTCAATGGTTTTAAACAATTCTGCATCTGTTCACGGTATTGAGACCAGAGACATTGAGGCACACTGTGTCAATGCACATCCTCTGAAAAGCAGATGCTAAGACAGGGTTAGACATGCAGAAGGTTTATGGAGAAGAATATCTGTGAAAGATGAAGGCAGGATGGAACTGTAAGAGCCTTGGGACCTGCACTGTCCAGTAGGGTAGCCGATGGCCACATGGGACTACAGCACTGAATGTTTGCCAGGTGGCCAGGTTGAATTGAAATGTGTGAAACACACTTGGGATTTCTAAAACTTAGTATCAAAAACAAAAACAGAAAAATATCCCATACATATGAGAATGAAAATACCTCCTTAGTGACTTAAAATGTTGGCTATAGATCGAAGTAATATTTTGAAATAAGTGAAATATATCATTCAATATGTAGGCATATAATTATAATTTATTATGCTTGTTTCTTTTTATTTTCAATGTGACTACTTTTAAAGTTTAATGTTACATTTGTGGCTCACATTATGATTCTATGAGTCAGTTCTGCTTCAGACCACATTGCGGGCATGGCACTCATGAAAAGAGAGAGGGAAGGAGGAGTTGATGGTGCAACTTTAGGAAAGTTTGGACCAGGTTGTGGGGGAGACCCAGAGCAAAGGTTGGCCTTTGGAAGAGTCCCACAGTTGCCAGGAGTGGATACTAGAACTAACTAGTACCCCAATTGTGTTCAATCGCTTACTGGGGCCATCCTGGGAAAGCATGCCTTAGAGGTTATGGAAGTGGTGGACACAAAGAGGTGATGGCTGGAGTCTGTTAGTCAACAATGTTTCCCACTGCAGATTCTTTGGAAGGATATCTGAGAACAGCATCTTCAGGGCTACCTCAAAAGCCACTACAGATGGTACCGGACACGATGGATCGGCAAACAATTGTTCCATCTTACGATGGTGCAAAAGCAATACTCATCCTGTACACGCCTTGATTTACGATGGGGTTATGTCTGGGTAAATTTGTCATACGTTGAAAATATCCTAAGTTGAAACAACCTTTGGATAAGTGATATTTCCGTTTATTATGGGTTTGCTGGGATGTAACCCCACCATAAGTCAAGGAATAGCTTGCACTTATAGTAATTTAGGTAAACATCAGCTGGTTTACTTGCCAGCACTGTTTGGCTTGCCACCATGGTTTTGTGGTCAGACTTCCCGACTTTTGTGTCCTCTCTTGCCTGACCCGCTCCATTTGTGTGGAGAGCGCCAACACTGAGCACTAAATGAGCCCATCCTCAAATACTTTGAAACATCTTGCTAAGCATGTTAACTTTCTAAGGCTCTCCGACAAGAAGGAAGTCAAACCGACTCTGGGGAAGGCTAATGTGTTTGTTTTTGATGTCCCTCCTGTGTCCTGTGACACTACAACCTGCTGTTCTGGTGCCGTCGCTGAGTCAAAATTGAAGGTCTTACTTGAAGGTCTTACTTGATTCATGTTCTCTGAAAAGGTCTTACTTGATTCATGTTCTCTGAAAAGCACCAGTGAGCTGAGAACATGGTAGACCTTCAACTATTTCCATTCTAAGCTCTTAGTTTTAGAGATTATTCCTTTAAAATGTATGCAGACTTTTAAATGATAAGCTAAGCTTGTACAGTCCTGTACTGTGTAACGATGTTTTGGACAAGGACAGTGGCATATAGGACTGTGGTCCCATGAATTATGACGGAGCTGAAAAGTGCCTATCGCCTAGTGATGCTATATCTTCATAACATGTAGTGCGATGCGTTACTCGTGTGTATAGTGGTTGCCATTGTTAACAAACGTACTGTGTTGCTAGACACATAGATGTATAGCACATGCAATTAAGCACAGTACATAATATTTGAAAATGATAATAAACTACTATATTACTGGTTATGTAGTTACAAAACTATACTTTTATTTTATTTTATTTTATTGAGTTGGAGTCTCACTCTGTTGCCCAGGTTGGAGTGCAATGGCATGCACAACTCACGGCCACCCCAGCATCGACCTGCTGGGCTCCAGCCATCCTTCCGCCTCAGTCTTCCAAGTAGCTGGAACTACAGGCACGCACTACCACGCCTGGCTAATTTTTGATTTATTGTAGAGACAGAGTCTCGCCAAGTTGCTCGGGCTGATCTTGAACCTGTAGGCTCAGACCATCCACTCGCCTTGGCCTCCCAAAGTGCTGGGATGACAGGCTGAGCCACCGAGCCCGGCCTCAAAACTATACTTTTTAGTATTATTCTACAGTGTACTTTTTCTGCTAATAAAAAGAAGTTAACTGCAAAACAGCCTCAGGCAGGGCCTTCAGGAGGTATTCCAGAAGAAGGCATCATTATCATAGGAGGTGACAGCTCCGTGTGTGTGATTGTCCCTGAAAGCCTTCCAGTGGGTCAATATGTGGAGGTGGATGACAGTGATATTGATGGGTCTGACTTTGTATAGGCCTAGCCTCATGTGAGTGTTTGTGTCTTAGTTTTTAAGAAAAAAAGTTTTTAAAACTTTTAAAAAAAATTTTAAAAATAGAAAAAACTTAGAGACCAAGGATATGATGAAAGCAAGTATTTTTTGTACAGTCGTACAATGTGTTTGTCTTTTGAACTAAGTGTTATTACAAAAGAGTCAAAAAGTTGAAAAAGTTTATAAAGTTAAAAAGTTACAGTAAACTAAGGTGAATTTATTATTGGAGAAAAACATTTTAAATAAGTTTAGGATCGCGCAAGTGTGCAGTGTGCAGTGTCTGTAAAGTTGCTGGGCGTGGTGGCTAACGCCTATAATCCCAGCACTTTGGGAGGCCGAGGAGAAAGGATTGACTGAGCCCATGGGTTTGAGACCAGCCCGGGCAACTTGGCAAGACCTCATCTCTACAATAAATAAAAAAATTAACTGGGTGTGGTGGCGCGTGCCTGTAGTTCCAGCTACTTGTAAGGCTGAGGTGGAAGGATCGCCGGAGCCCAGCAGGTCAAGGCTGTGGTGGCCGTGAGAGTGCCGTGCACTCCAGCCTGGGCAGCAGAGCGAGACTCCACTAAAAAAAAAAGTGTACAGTTGTGTGCAGTAGTGTCCTAGGCCTTCACATTCACTCACCACTCTCTCACTGGTTCCCCAGAGCAACTTCTGGTCCTGCAAGCTCCATTCATGGTATCTTTTATACCTTTCCTTTGTTTAGATGTGTTTAGATCCACAAATACTTAACCCACGGCATTGCACTTGGCTACAGTGTATACATGCGGTTAGGTTTACAGCCTCTGAGCAATAGGCTATACCACATAGCCGAGGTGTGTAACAGGCTGACCGTCAGGGTCTGTGTAAGCCCACTCTGATGTTCACACAATGGCGAAATCACCTAAACCACACATTCTTCAGACTGTATTCCCGTTGTTAAACAACACATGTCTGTATCAGTAGTGAAGGTCTCATGAGAAATGGTTCTATTCTCAAAGAGATTGTCATCAAGCCCGTGTGCCAACGCAAGAGATGAAGCTTTTCCTGAGTATGACCTTTTGTGAAGGAACTGAGTGATTGCACAGAAGAGAAGAGAGATGTAGATGCTACCGTCTTTGATGAAGTGATCAGTGCTGTAAGGAAGGTGACACAAAGATACTTGAAGAAAAATATACTTTAGAACGTAACCACAACCATTCTTAGTTGGCTTCTGCATTGCTATTTTGTCTGTGCTGACATTAAATCTCTCAAGAAGAAAATAAATTTGTGATCTAGTTAAGAAGCCCCAATAAGTAAACCTCCCAGGAATTATTCTGGAAGCCAGGAATTATTCTGGAAGACCTTGAGAGCTTTCCTAGTCATTATTAACATATTTTAAGTAGTACTGCAGCAGTTGCTGGCAAGGACGCAGAGAAAATGCTTATACACTGCTGGTGGGAATGCCAACTAATGCAACCCCTTTGGAAGACAGGGTGACAGTTTCTGTAAAAACTAGAAATTGACCTTCCAATATGACCTAGCAATCCCCCTATTGGGAATATACCCAGAGGAACTCAAGTCATTCTACCAAAAAGATACCTGCACACACATGTTTGTTGCAGCTCTATTCACAACAGCAAAAGCATGGAACTAACCATGCTGGCCATCGACGCTGGACTGGATTTAAAAAATGTGGTACATAGACACAATGGAATATTATGCAGCCATAAAGAAAAGCAAACATATGGACTTCGCAGCAACTTGGATGGATTTAGAATCGATCATACTCAGTGATCTCTCACAGAAACAAAGAACAGAGTACCATATGTTCTCACTTATAAGCAGACCTCAAACAATGATCCTAATACTATAAGAAAGGGATTGGCAGTAGTAGGAAACTGCCAGGGGAGGGGTGTTGGGATTGGCAGCTGAGGGAAACTGCCAGGGGAGGGAGGGGCACACCTCATCGACTGGGGTACCTGCATAATGAACATTTGTCTGCCTAACCCTGAATTGTACTCCACATCTTTAAAATAAAGGAAAAATGAAAATAAATAAATAATGAATATGATGAGTTATGATTATTATTAGGTATAAAGGACAAAAAACCCTATGGGTACATGTTCTACAAATTTTTGACTTGTCAACATCCATTTTATTCTACAAGTTAAGACACTGCAGTTTAGTGACTAGGTAAGTACGCAGACTTTGAAAATCTACCAGGCTTCATCTCTTAGAAGATGAAGAGATGAACCTGGGGAGGTTACTTAATCTTTCTAAGCCTCAATCTTTTCAACTGTAAAAGATTACATCCAGGACCACTAAACATTTGAACTTAATACTCATCCTTTAACTTTTACATATTCCGTATCTTTTCCCAATAACATTTCAAGTACCGTTAGAGGAATCTCCCCTTGAATAGTCTTGGTGGTGGTTAGTGCCCAGGGGCATGGTGCATGGGTTTAGCCAAACAGTTGCTTTCTCTGGAACTTCAGTCTCAGCAGAAGAATCTGGAATGGTGGGGCCCATCCTTCACAGCAGCGGTGTTGGTGGTGTGTGTTCTGCTGTCCAGTCTGAATTGTGATTGTGGTGGCCCAGCTCTGGAGACCCTCCTAACCCTTCCTGGGTCCCAAACCTGATCCTCCTGCTTTCTATCTATTTTGGGATTCCAGATATTTCCATAATTCTTCATTTTTTCTGGCTTAAGATGTTTGGATTTGGTTTCTTTCACTCATACACAAGAACTTTGGCTGACAATTATTATAGTAATAATTACCACTAGTTGTATAGCAACAAGCTAGCAATGACAGAGCCCATCCCATATGCCAGACACTGTTCTAAGTGTCTCATGTGTATTGAATCCCTCATCCCCGTAACCACTGAGATAGACGCTATTGTCATTATCCTGACTTCCAGATGAAAGAAATTGAGATGCAGAGAGGTTGCTCAAGTTGATGTAGATAATAAATAGCAGAGGCAGGACTTGAAGCTATGCAGTGACTTCACCACATAGTCAGAAATTTGTGTCAGGAAGTGTTGTTTTAGGGAACAGACTTTCAAGGAAATGTGGGAATTAGAGACTGATTCTCAATCTGAGATAGAGTAGAAGGAACTGAACACCTGATTATTTTTCTGGAGTGATAATTTAGTAGTTCATGACTTGCAGTGATAAGATAGAGAATTAAATGACTGTGTATGGACATCCATAACCAAGGATCCATTAGGGAGAAGGTTCTGGTGGGCCGTGTTGTCACCACCATGAAAACAGAAGGAAAGATATGAAAAGTCATTAGATGCTTTCTTCTGATAACATTGAATGGCTTAACACAGAGAGCAATAGATCAAATTCCTAAATTCTGTCATGGACTAAACTTCCGAATATTCTGCAACCACAATGAAAGAATTCTTTATGTTGCAGTTGTCAGGCTGCAATGCCCAAAACTCGGACTCAGATTTTGATCCTAAAAGGTGCCAAATAATAACAACCGAGTAAGTTTTTCACTGTTTGTCTCTTCCTTGGAAATGTAGGCATTGGTCAGAAAAGAGTAGGCCTCTGGCCGGTGCAATGGCATCCATGGAAGGACTCAGACACCTGAGGAACCCCAAACCCCGACTTATATGGAGTTTCCGTTTCCCAAAGGAACAATCTCCTTCCTCTGGTCTGACAAGACAGTTCTTTTCTTTTCTGACTGTTGTATTGTCCTCTTGCTCCAAAGTGTTATCTTGAAAGAAGAAAGTTGTTCTTCAAGTTCCCCACCTGCCTTCCGCTTCACCTTGCTCAGAGGAATAACTAGGGTTAAATCCCAACATGACGTGGAGATTTTGTTAAGAAATCACTCCTTGGATGAGGAAATATACAGTAATAAGAATAAAAAGGCTTTGTGAATTTTTTGGAAAAAAAAAATCTTTGGAGTATATGTGGGAACGACTTCATGTTTGACCAATAGGGAGGAATATAATCAGACACCTGGCTCCAGTTTTTAAAATATTGATCCTTCACCAGATATTTTGTGTTCAGAGCAAGACTGGGAAGCTACATGTGGTTCCAACAATTTGTTCGGCCGGTTAACTCCCACCTGGTCTCAAGTCTGGCCCACAAAATACTAGATCAGACGATGATAATAAGAAATACACCAAAAGCTTCAAACAATGAGAAATATAGAGTGACCTGTTGTGCAAATCGTGTCTAACTACACCTTCAGCATAACCCCCAAGCAGTCTCAAATCCACTCCCTTCACCAAGATCTTCAGACACACGTACATTGGCAAAGGAAAGACCATTTCTGGGATGGGCTATTTTCTGAAGACTGAGGTTTCTGATAGGAGACCACAGAGTGAAAAGTGTTGCTTCATTTGTGTTGACAAGAGGAACCCGGATGGTGGAAGCCAGGTAGCTTCACTTAATTATCAGAAACAAAATGGGTTTTGTTTCCAAAATTGTCAGTAGGGTCAGCATGATAACGTAGATGGCCTGACCCAAATAGAATTTTCAACAGAGATTAATGATATTACAGTCTCTGGGACCAAAGCAGCAGATTACACAGGGCTGAGAACTCAAGCATAATTACTTCCCTCCTTGCATGTTGGGTTTAGTGGGGTCAAATGCCTTAACCTTAAGGCAGGAGTGTTTCTAAGCAGGATACAACAGTGATATCAGTGAACTGGGTGCCACACTACCATATGGCCGTTTTCAGTCTCATCATTTCCCATCTGGAGAAAAAGAGATGACATGCTGTAAAATTGAGAACGAGGCATTGGCTTCAGTCAGCACCACTGGGAGCTCAGCTACCTCAGTTCACAAGTTTTGGGTAGCTCCACAAAACCAAAAGCTCCCACGGCCCACGCTGAATGAAGCAGAGGGAACATGGCATGCACAGAGGAGAAGGAGAGCCAAAATAACGACAATAACTTTATAGTTATTTGTAGAAATAAAGACTGTAGCCTCTATTGTGTTTGCTTTTCTGCTTTATCAAGTGTACATACTTTGATATTTTTCTTTCTTCTACTTTGTAAGATGCATTATTTGTGGTTTATATATATATATATATATATATATATATATATATATATATATATATTAGAGACAAGTTTTTGTTATGATGTCAAGACTGGCCTCAAACTTCTGTGTTCAAGCAATCCTCCTGCCTCAGCCTCCCAAAGTGCTGGGATTACAGGTGTGAGCCACCACACCTGGCTGTGGTTATCTTTTTTTATTTAGACCACATGTTGCAGATATGGGAGAAAAAAGCGTGCACAGTGAGAGATCCTGGATCCAGGAATTCCTTAATCTAGGCATTTCCTTTGGAAAAGAGAGTGAAAGTCTTCTCTATGAGAGATAATCGGCTTTTATTAGGAAGGAAAAAAAAAAGTGTGGACCAAAAGGGGTAGACTGTAGTTTCTTCTCTGTTCAGTATCAAATATCCCTCCTGTTTACACTGCTCCCTCCGCATTTTGGGACCTCCCCTGTTGTACATAGTCTAGGTGGAACTCGCCTTCCCCTTGGGAAGTTAAAGGAATCAGGTTCTCCCAGTCTCTGCACCTCACAGCTAGGGAACTGCATGTGACTTAGTTTGGCTAGTTATGTACTCTCTCTGGAACTTTCCACCTTGGAAAATGACTCAGGATCTGGAGATGACAGATTCAGTCATCTCAACAGCAGTGAGGGTGGCCATGGCTTGGGCTGATACTGCTCCGTGACCTGGGCTGACATTCCTGCTACCCAGCAGGGACCATCGGTTACAACTTACTTCCCAAATCCAGTTCGACAGTCTTGCCTCCATTCCTTGAGCTCCCAACCTTTCCATTACATTGCCTTTTGCTTATGATTGTCAGATTAAGGCTATCTTTAAAAAGTGTATCCTGTTGCTTCAATCAAAAATGCAGTTACTTAAATTCAAAAGATAATTTTAGTTTTTAAACTAAAAAAAATGATTGGAGTTTAACGTAGCTCTCTGACAAAGTTGAAAACCTTATTTTCTGCTGAGATGTCTTCAAATGCTATGGCAAATCAAATTATCTGAGTTCAGATGAATGTTAATTTATATTTCTGGGATTTTATTTATGCTTCCAAATTTCACCTTTTCTCTTTCTCAGTACAATATCGTACTCATCAGAGAATCAGAAATGCAGAACATCACATTCCTATGTTATGATGCTGTGGACAAAATTCTTTCCCAGAGGTATCCAGAAAAGAAGTCAAGTATTTGCTTTCAGTTCTGGAATAGGAGTGGGTGACCGGGTGATCAATTGTGATTTATAACCTCAAGTCTACTACTTATTAATGTACCAACTCAGTTGTTCTTTTCCTGAGATGGAGCATTTCATAGCATACGTTCCTAACTCCAAACACATCTCTTATTAGTTTTTTAATTTTAATAGAATCCATAGATACACATACAAGTTTAATAAATGTTTCTCTACTCAAGTACATTGTATTAACTAGACCAAAAGGATTGAATTTGAATTTTTATTTTTGTAATTCCTTTCTAGTATCTTGTTAATGGTGAAATGTTTCCCCTCTTCCTCCTTATTCCTCAGATAAGTGACAGGCCTGTTTTTCTTAGCCTTATATTGAAGCACCTCTGAGAATGAACAAGAGTTATGCAATATTCACGAGGATGATTCTAGGCTTTTTTCTGCACAACTTGCTTTCTGGGCTCACAGAAACCTGTGGACAAATAGTGATTCTATTTCTTTGTGTGCTTACTTATTTCTTCATCCCCTGTCTCTCTTCTCCTTCTTTTTAAATTTTAAATTCCTCTTCTTATATTTACGAACTTGCACTGGACTTTGACTGTTTTCACTCAGTAATAGCACATTGAAACCTACTTGAAAATGAGCGGTCTGACAATTCTTTGACTAGTCAGAGTGTCAGATTAAAGTCTTAGTTTGGAAGAAATAACCTGCTAACATAAAAAGCACAAGGGAGAACCTTCATGCCATCACGACCACAGCCTCTAGAGACAGTGGTGGTCCCAGTTGTCTCAAAGGGAAGCTCTAAGAGGACAAGTGTGGGCATGACTGTGCCCGAGAGTATCACACACCAGTTGGCAGGAGCAAGGCTACAGAAAGGCCAGGCACCCGGGCACAGAGATCGGCCCCCAGAACGAGGCCTGAAAGTTGTCCATGAGACGAAGCAGTGTCGAGACCCAGAGACAAAGGAGAAGAGGTCAAGGCAGCTAGGGGAGATCACCAGGAACTCCTCACCAGAATGGGTTGGTAGGACAGAGACGGAATCCAGGCTGGGCTGGGCCGGGCCAGGAGCGCCGGGATCCCAGGTGGTCTACAGTGGAGCGGGGAGGCCAATGTCCACGCACTTGTGGGTTAAAACCCTCGAAACTGAGAAGACGAGAAGTAGAGCTCAGCTACAGCGGCAGCCTTGTGGTTCAGAATGACACCTTGTCACTTGTTTCCTTCAGACTGTTAATGAGACCAGGCACGGGGGCTCATGCTTATAATCCCAGCACTTTGGGATGCCAAGGTGAGAGGATTGCCTGAGCCTGCAGGTTAGAGACCTGCCTGGGCAACTTGGCGAGACCTCATCTCTACAATAAATCAAAAAATCAGCTGGGTGTGGTAGTGCGCGCCTGTAGTTCCAGCTACTTGGAAGGCTGAGGTGGAAGGATCGCTGGAGCCCAGCAGGTCCATGCTGCGGTGGCTGGGAGTGTGCCACTGCCCTCCAGCCTGGGTGACAGAGTGAGACTCCAACTCAAAAAACCCCTCAAAAACCAAAGACTAACAACTTTTAATCGCTGCCTGTTACCTATACAATGAAGTGTCAGTTACTTAGGTTGATTTTGGGGGCCTCCAATGCTTCAGTTCTCCTGACCTCATCTCTCTCTTCTCTCCAAATCATTGATATCCCAGCCACTCGTGAGGATCAGGGAGTGTATAACTTCATTCCTTTGCTCGTGCTGTTCCCAAAACTTGGCAAACTTTTCTGTTCTTCTCCATCTTGAGAAAATCTTATTTGTTTCTGAAGATTCGGTTCAGTGACGCTTCTCTCTGATATCCCTGGTCAGAATCCTGGTTCCTTCCCTTGAGTCAATTCAGTGCGTTTGCATTCTAGTCAGGCAAGCCTGGTTCCCAGCCTTGGCCTCTCCCCTCTCCCTCTAAATGATATGACTTGCTCTCCCCTCAATCTCAACTTTGTCCTACTCTCTAGGCCAGATCTTGACCCAAATTGGGACGAGGGGGTAGGATTTAAATAATTCGAGCTCACTACTTCAGCTTTGAATACCTATGATTGGTATTGACTGTGGACGCCAGTTCTGTTATTGGTAAGGATTAGGTCCCAAACATATTCTCAAATTTGTAGCTCAGCTTTGGTTCCTGTCTTGTTCTCTATGGCTCAGTCAACCTGACTAGACTCTGCTAGCTGAGAGTTTCTGTCATGTAGGGACGCCCTAGGGTCTCACCTTACAGTAACCTGCTGCCCTCTTCCTTTACTGGTGATCTGCCCCTGAATCAAGACCCAAGAAGTGTTCCTCTATGTGATGACAGAGTGTGCTGGGACCCACGTATCGTGATTATTGGTCATTTCTGGATTTCCTTGTTTCTGCTCTGGTTAAGGGTAGGACACAGTGTTACTGAGTGTTGAATTCCCAAAGAGTGAGAGGCTTATCTGAATGTTTTTCCTTTAGTGGGTGGCTTCCTGGATTCTACATCCTCTTTGCCAAACTGGACTTTCCTTCTCACTTGAACCTGAGTCTGTTCATTCAGTATGTCTCTATCCCAGTGGTTTTACCCTCTCCTAGCCTGCCCTGCCCAGCTACTGTTGGCCAGGCAGTACTAGGTTACATCCTGGCAGACGGACAGACCTTTCCATAGCATCTATTTCATTCCAGGTTAGATTCAGGTGATTTGTGTGTGTTTTGATTTTCTCTGGGCACCAAGCTCTCTGACAACCAGATGCCACTCATTTTTATGTTTTATCTGGCGCCTAATGCCAATCCCCAATCCTGGAAGCGTTCAGTATATGGCATTAGGCAGTTAGGGGGTCCCTTGACAAGGTCTTCCTAGGAATTAGTTCTGGCTTCAGTTCCGATGTCATCCTAGTGCAATCTCTGGCATGCCGTGATCTTCCAGATATGTGAGTTGTTTTTTGGGGACTTGGCCGTCTCTCTGCCTCAAGTCCATCTACCATATTTATCTCCCCTGATAACATAGTTAGATTCTGCCAGATGCCTGGCATGTGGAAAACACCTTCCTGTAACTCACAGAATACAGTTCTAGATTCTTAGGATGAACTACACATCCGTTCACAGGATGCCCCACGTTGTCTGTCAGAATTATTTCTGACAACTCCTCTGATGGTCACTCGTGCTAGAGGCAAACTGAATAATTGAATTGTCTACTCTCTCACTCTGTAGTTTCCCACTTTTGTGTCTTTGTTTCAGCTCCATACTCTTCCCTAAGAAAGTCCCACTCATCCTTCAAGGTATGTCTCACATTCTCCGAAAAGTTTCTGAATCTTTGCAAATAGAGATGATCTCATTCTCCTTCAAACTTGACAATATTCTTTTTTTGCAATATGCTTGAATTACAGTTATTTGTGTATTTATTTTATTTCTCTTATTTTAAATGAAGAGATCCTTGAAGGCTAGGGCTGATGTCATCTCTCTCCCTAACTCTTGTTCTTGACACTTACGATAGACATCCAGTAACTATTTGCTATTTTTATTATCACAAAACCACAAAATATTACCAGTTTTCAGAGTAGTTTCTCCATGGAGAGTTTTTAATCTCTAATCCAAACTTGAATGATGCTTTTAAAAATAGCCTTATTTAAAATTTATCTGGAATTATAAGGTTAGAAATGAAGGAAGATTGGATTATAATCAGGCCAAAAAGTCTGGAGTATTTTTGCCTATGTGTTTCAGTCAAATATGTTACCCTGATTTATTCTAAATCTTCTCTGAATTTATAAGAGAGAGAATAACTTAGAAGAACATATTTAAATCTTATTTTTCTGTTGAAAATATTTATATCCTATCATAATTTTGGGGTGCTTCCCAGGGGACTGTTTTGCTTCTAAAGTAACTTTCACATGATGTTTCTTAAATAGTTTCAATGGAAATTAAGTTGAACTAGTAAGTAAGCCACCATAAAGAATTTTCCTGTGGGTAGACAGTGTTTCATTGTCTTCTGGATTCCCCTCTCTCTAATGAAAAGTAAGCTGTTATTATGATTGATCCCTTTGATGAGACTTTTTAAACCCTGCATGCTTTTAAGATTTTTCTCCTCATCTTTTTTTTTTTAAGTTTGCCTATATTGTTACCAGGTGTAGTTTTATTCACTTTTATCTTGTTTGGAGTTCACTAAACTTCCCAAATCTGATTTTGATTCAGTATAGAAACATTTTGACCTGTGTTTCTTCAAATTTAATTTTTTGCTTGATTCTGTCCTCTTTCCTTCTGGGACACCAATTATGTATATGTTAAATGCTTGATATTCTACAAGTGATTCATGTAGTTTTTTTTTTAATCTTCACTTTTTTCCATGCATCAGTTTGAATGACTTTTATTCACTTGTCTTCAAGTTCACTAATCCTTTTTTTCTGTGATGGTTAATCTGTTTTTCAAAATTATGCATAATAGATGCTTATACTTTAGGGGGTATGTGTGATAAGTTAATACATGTATATAGTTTGTAAAGATCAAATCAGTATAATTGGGGTATCCATCACCTTAAATATTTGTCGTTTCTTTATACCAGAAACTTTTAAATTATTCTCTTCTGGCTATTTTGAAATATACAATAAATTATTGTAAAATCTAGTCACCCTACTGATCTATAACATGCTATTCATCTTATTTTGTCTATCTATTTGCACCCACTTGTCTATCTCTTTTTATCCTTCTCTCCCCACCTATACTTCTAAGCCTCTGGTAACCACCAATGTACTCTCTATCGTCATGAGATTCATTTTTTTAGTTCCCATGTATGAGTGAGAACATGTAATATGTCTTTCTGAGTCTGGCTTATTTCACTTAACATAATGGCCACCAGTTCCAGCCTTGTTACAAATTACAGGATTTCAATCTTTTTTATGTCTGCATAACTTCTACTGTATATAGATGCAATATTTTCTTTATCCATTCAGCCATTGAAGGGCACTTAGGTTGACTTCATATTTTGGCTATTGTGAATAGTGCAGCGAAAAAACATGGGAGTGCTGATTCTTTGTAATTTACCTGTTGATTTTTTTTCTTCTTTGCCTCTCTAGGTCACTGACTCATTTTTAGCACTAGATGGTGCCTTAAGCCCAGATTTGCCTCAGTTCTAGTAAACAATGAGTGCAGTCAGTCCTGAATGGTGGAGGCCCCAGTGGGGATATCCTGGTAGTGTAGGAAGGCTACCTAAGTGTTTGTACCCAGGAGACTTGTGGGACGAACCTGGAGCATGGTGCTGCTGAACAGCCACTCTGATTTGGTGTCTCCTCTGGATGAGTTACAGAGCAGAGTTTCCGGAACTGGGATGGTAGTCCCACCTCTCCTCTTTGTCTCTGGCTGCCTCCAAGGACCGCTTTTCCTGATGATAACCTGTTCATAGGAGGTAAGGACAGTCTCCTGCCAGGGTGCCCAAGATGGTGGGGAAGCTGGTTGTCTACCTTGATCTCACTTTTTTCAGTGTAGAAACCCTGAGTCAGGGATATATTTTTGTGTGCTCGGTGCCAGACAGATTTAAGGGAGGGGCATTGTGGGTATGAAAGTCTGATTCTCTTACCATCTGCTTGGAGTTATTTCACTTCTCTGTGGTCTCGGGAACTGTCTAATTCTCATATTTGAGCTCTTAGATATTGCTGGTGTTAATCTCAGTGCTGTATATTTGTTTTTGGTTCTCTGTTGGGGGAAGTGAAGCCTGCTTGCTGCTTTTGCCATCATGGTGGAACCAGAAGTCCCTGAAGAAATGTATTGTAGGTCATAACTACAGGCAATAATAGTATATTGTATACTTAAACATTGATTAAAAAAATAGTTTTTGTGTGTCCGTACCACAAAAAATGATAAGTATATGAGGTCATACATACACTAGATTCCTTGGTTTAGCTGTTTCTCAGTGTATACATATATCAAAACATCATGTTCCACACCATATATATACAGCTTTTACTTGTCAATTAAAAAAAATTAGAAACAAATAAGCAAAGATAAAAAAGAAATCACTGTGCGAGGTGCTATGAAGCAATTCAAAACAGAATATGGTTCAAAACTGAATTTTTCAAGGGACTTTCAAATCCGTGTGGGTGAGACGAGAACCAACTTAATAAGATAATCTCAGAAAACAGAAAAACTGTGTTGCTGCTTGTTTAGTTTGGTCAGACCTGAATTTCTTATCCAACAAATGAGAGTACTAATGCTTAGCCATAGGGTCATTGGGAGAAATATGTCAGACTAATGTTTATAAAATGCCTAGGGCAGTGTTTGGCACTTAATCAATATTCATTAAATGACAGTGGCGGCTGATGGCTGATGAGGTCATTACTCTACCTCCTGCTGATGCTGTTAATGAAGAGATCACTCTAAAGAGAGCAGTCAGGAAGCCTGTTTCACACACGATCTGAACTTGAAGGACAGATTCTATTTAAATTTTAAATAGATGAGAACAACCATAGGTGTGTTCTAAGTTTCTTCTTGAAAAGAGGGTGGAAGGAGGAAGTATCCAGGACATTTCTACTTTGACTTCTTTCTAAGTCTACCTTCAGGAAAGACCATATGCCCAGGGCCCGGGGAACCTGAACCAGGAACTGGAGACTAGGAAAGGGTTGCTTACTGAATCTTCTTCACAATTGCATATTTCTTTTTGTTACTTCAGGAATTAAAAGGTCTGAAGCAAAAACAGGAACGATATTTTCCTAACCACTCAGAAACCTGACTCTTCCACATTTCCCTAGTTAAGCCCAGAATGTAACTGAGTAGGGAGTGGGCAGAGAAGCAGACTGGACCTCTGTTTTCCCCAATCTTTCTCCCTTTGTCTATTGTTTTTCATTTCTCTGTTTCACCCAGAAAAATCTTCCCTTCCATACCGCAATCCTCAGATTCTGAACTCAAAACTGACTTATCTTTATACTACTATTGAATGCCTCAGAAATGGATAAATTTTGTAAAGGATTATGCAACCCATGTAAGGGAAGAAAAACTTTTTTCTCTATCGTCTTAGGTTCATTAACTGGAGCCCTGTAAATGAGATCAACAAAAGACAGATTAACAAGAGAAAAGGCATACAAATTTTATTTGACATTTTTGTGTGACAAAAGGTACTCCATGAAGCAGATAGGCACAAAAGCTTATATACCCTTTTTTAGCAAAGAGCTATACATTGTGGAGACATGACAAGGCAAATAGTTTTTAGACTTCTAGTATCTGAAAATTGTGGAAAGGCAAACATATAGAGGAAACTTTTGTTTGATGAAGGCTATCTTAGCAAGGCTTTTTTTGTGTAATAAGTCCAGCTTGGTGCCAACTTTCAATATTATGGCCCTAAAATTTCCCTGGGAGAAGGAATTTAAGGCAGTCCTTATTTCTTATAGGAGTTTCTGGTTTTAGTCAAATAAGGGAAGTTCTTGGAAGGCTTCCCTTCTACATCTGTTGAATCTCAATTGTTTTCAGCTCAAAACAATCTTTATGCCAAAGCGGCATATTTTGGGGTAGCATATTCGGATCCCCTTCAATTACAGTGACATATAAGCAAGACTGAAATCAAAACTTTAAGCTTAACTGCCTAGGTCAGACTCCCTTGTTAGCATTTTTATAGCTCCTAAGAAAAGAATAGTAAGATTGCCACAAAAATAACAGTTTTTGCTGTTGGGTGTTATTTTAAGGTCTCTTGGACCATGTCTTTAGAGGGAACTTCCAAAAGGCATCTTTACTAATAAGACCTGAAGCCGGGCATGGTGGCTCACGCCTATAATCCCCGAACTTTGGAAGGCTGAGGCGGGAGAATTGCCTGAGCCTATGGGTTCGAGACTAGTCTGGGCAATTTGGTGAGACTTGGTCTTTACAATAAATCATAAAAATTAGCCGGGTGTGATGGTGCACGCCTGTAGTTCCAGCTACTTGGAAGGCTGAGGCAGAAGGGTCACCTAAGCTCAACAGGTCGAGGCTGCAGTAGCCATGAGGGTGCCACGGCACTCCAGCCTGAGCGACAGAGTGAGACTCTGACTCAAAACAAATAACAAACAACAACAAAAAAACAAGACTTGAGCTAGAGAATGCACATAAAGTCTTTTGGATCAACTCTGTGAGGGTTCCAAGTCTTTGGTTGTATGTGTATATATGACTGCACTAGTACAGGCATTACTTCTGCTGAAATTTTAGAGAACAGGGGTACAGAATATTATTCTATTTATCAAAGTAATGATGTCATTTTTTCCCTCATGATCGTAGTAGAACTGTAACTCCAATTTTATTTCTTTGAACATATTCCTGATGCAGAAGGAGAAAATCATCATTGCAGTTTTCAAACATAACCTTTGGAAGTTATTTTCCTTGCCTAACTTCTTCCAGAAAAAGCAGAAACCAAGCCGGGTGCAGTGGCTCACAACTATAGTCTCAGCACTTTGGGAGGCCGAGGTGAGAGGATTGCCTGAGCCTATGGGTTTAAGACCAGCCTGGGCAACTGGGCGAGAACTCATCTCTGCAAAAAATTAAAAAATTAGCTGACTTGGTGGTGTGTGCCCGTAGTCCCAGCTACTTGGAAGGCTGAGGCGGAAGGATTGCCTGAGCCCAACAGGTCGAGGCTGCAGTGGCCACGAGCGTGCCACTGCACTCCAGCCTGGGCACAGAGTGAGATTCCGACTCAAAAGAAAAAGAAAAGAAAAGAAAAGAAAAAGCAGAAACCAAACTATTCTTAGTCATACGATACAAAGGACCATATCTGAATTCTCAGTAATTTGGGGCTTAAGTTATAGTGCTGCCTTTTCAAAACAAAGCAAAATGCATTTTGTTTTTTATAGTGCTTATGGAATTTTCATGTCAAAGTTACTGCCTGTCAATGGTAGTACATGTGTCTTTCTGCATTCCAATATCAGCAACATTTCTCTAAGTTACCTTAACACACTGGGTTAAACTTAAACTGCAAGTTACTATGACAACAGAGATAATGGTAAATACTTACCCCAGCATGCTCCCTGTAAAACACAATTTTAAGGGTATTTTTTCTAGCAAAGCATTGTTTAAATTGCTTCAAAGTTATAGCAATTATATTTTTGATTATAAACATCAGAGTAGAGAGAAAAGCACATTTTGGAACTCTAGAGCAGGGCTATAATGCTAATGGCAGGCAGATGCAATTTTAATGTGTAGAATACCTCACATTCCTCACATATTACTATTGGCTCTGGGCAGGGTAATGCAGGCATCTCATTTAAACCATTTATAGCCTGGTAAAATAGTTCACACTGTCCTTTTATTCTATTTAAACTAATTTTCAGATTCTAATTTTTCAATATGTTGCCATAAAAATGGCCTCTTCTGTGCAACTGAGATGAAAAAACCTATTTTCTGCTAGTAATTTAATTTCATTCATTAAAATTGTATAGCACTTAAATCGTCACATTTGGTTCAAATTATTTTATATATGTATACAGCTGAGTGGTTGCTCATGAGTTTTTAGTGGACAGTGCTATAGTCATTTTGTTATGGTCTGAGAAACGCTCGGCTGTTCCCCTTGATACCAGTAAATCAAAGGGGCAGGGAACTGGTAGAGATAAGTTTATTTCTGGGTTTGAATCCAGGGAGCAGAGCCAGACTCAAGGTCTTTCAAAATGGTTCTGCTCACCCTCCAGGCTTTTACAGTTCAGTTTTATAGTCCAGCGTTGTTAGTACCTATACATTAGCCTCATGACCAGCAGATCATTGTATAGAACTTGAGTTTCAGCCACACTTATCGATAGTGACATTATTTGGTTCGGACTTCCTGGTGCCAGGTATCAGAGGTATCTCATAACTTTTATCAGTAGGGTCTGGCAGAAGCATTAATCAAGCTTGCTGTAGAGTAAAGGGTCTAAGACATCATGCATTATGCAAAAGTTATACAAATCACAAAACTTATGATTACATTGATACAAAAGTTCTATGAATCACAAGGCTGACAATGACATTGATATTATATTATTCAAACTTATAAAGGAAAGGAGATTTGCTACTTTCAGTTGACTGGGCGTAGACTACAGGGAAATCAAGGATCCTCTGAATCTACTTACTGGGAGTGCATAGGCGATCAGGGGAAGCACACCTTTTATTAGTGCTCAGGAATATTGTTCAGGAATGTACAGGAGCGCTTGCACTCTTGCCATGCCCTTCTCTAGGGGCCGTGACAATATGGACAGACATTAGCAGTCTCTGTATCAATCTCATAGCTCAACTGGGACTGAGGTCCACTTCCAAACTCACTCCCATAGTTGTTGACAGGTCTTAGTTCCTCATGGATTATTGGCCAGAGACCTCCCTCTATTCCTCCCAAGTGGGCTTCTCCATAGGACAGCTTGAAACAAGGCAGCTTGGCTTCTCCCAGAATGAGTTATCAAAGGAGGGAAAGTGAGAAAGGGAGAGAGAGAGAGAGAGAGAGAGAGCTAGCCAAGAGAGCCAAAATAGAAGCCGCCAACGTTGTTTTAGAAACTCACCTCAGTGTCATTGCATCATTTCTGCCATTTCTATTCATTAGATGCCAGTCATTAAGGCCAACCCATACTCAAGAGGTGGGAAATTAAGCTCCATCTCTGGAAAATCGGAGTATCAAAGAGTTGTAGGCATATTTTTTAAACCAGCACAGTAGAACTACGTAAAGTACTAACTATCATTTCTCTTCTGATGCTTTTACCAAATCTCCCATAGTTAGGGAATGCTTTAAGACATTTGTTTTTGTCGTTCTCCTGTACTTCCCCTTTCTCTTTCAGTTAATAGCTCTTTCAGCCTCTCCTTGCCTCTAGGGATCTGTGTGGCTGACAGGAAAGCAGAACTGGCCGGCAAGGCTTCCTTCCTGGCAAAGCAAAAGCCCTATCCTTAGAAAAACAAAAGCGTTTTCATAGACACTAAAAAGGGTGTGTTAATTGTGGGTACACATAGCATATTTGGTGGGAGAATGGAGGAGGGAAAAGGAAGGAAAGGAAGGGTCTGAAGGCTGTGAGAGCCACTGGGACCTGCACCAAGCTTTCTGACAGCGTCTCTCATGAGACACCAGAGAGAGGTGTAGTTGTGTGCTTTACCTGAAAGAGGGTTGTGAGTTGCCTCACGGAAGATCTCAGCCCTGGGGTGGCAGAGGGCACTTGTAGAGCCTCCAGATTTGAGCAGAGAGGAGTGATGACATTTGGGGTCCTCTTTTCCAACCACCACCACCCCTTTGGTCTTTGTAAAAATACAGAAAGGTCAGCACAGCCTGGGGGTAGGAGATGGCCCGGTGAAATAGAGCCCTGGAGCCATAAATTGAGTGTTACAAAAAATAAAAACATGGGCCAGGTGTGGGTGGCTCAAGCCTGTAATCTCAGCACTTTGGGAGGCCGAGGTGAAGGGACTGCCTGAGTCCGGGGGTTCAAGACCAGCCTGGGCAATTTGGTGAGACTTCGTCTCTACAATAAATAAAAAAAATTAGCCGGGCATGGTGGTGCATGCCTGTGGTTCCACCTACTTGGAAGACTGAGGCAGAAGGATCACCTGAGCCCAGCTGGTCGAGGCTGCACTGGCTGTAATTGCGCCACTGCGCTCCAGCCCGGGCAACAGAGTGAGACTCCAACTCAAAAGAAAAAAAAAATGAAAACATGGTATTTCTTTCCCCCCCTTGGCTGTAACTGAGTTCCTGACAACTACACTCCTGTAGTTCTAAGCCTTGGCCAGGTCTGGTGCAGGACCTACTTGTGGATTATCTCTGCCAATCGTCCCTGTAGCCCCTTACAGATAAAGCCACAGGCTTAACCAGGTTCTGCAATTTACCCAAACTCAGACAGCTCTTTAGAGGCAGGGTTCAAACCTACCCTCAGCTCTGAGGACTGGGCCTTTACATGAAACTGTACAGAGACAGGGAGCTATATAAATGCTTATTGAAGATGTATCACTCATCCATGAGAAGTACTGAGGGTCAAAGATTTCATATAAAGATGCAGAAGGAGATTGGATGGTGGTTAGGGCTATCAACACATTTGTAACTGTTCCCACTCCTCTGTCTCCCCATTAGACTGAAAGCGCCTGAAGGGCACAGACTGGATCGGTTAGCTTTTCTCCTGGACACCCAGTACAGGTGGAGTCAGGTGCTCAAAATGGCTTTCTTGCCTCTAGTTTTCAGCATGACCACTTTGTAATTCCTCCAATGTCTTACTATGCTTTTTTGTAAGGGAGGGGAGTAGGGGAGTAGATGCCAAATAGTAATGTGCGTTTATGTATAGATATTCAATTTTTTTGGAGTGATTTCCCATTAATAGAAATACAAACAATACGAATATATATTTTTTCTAGCACTCTATCAACTGGAAATCGCTATTATGATATCTTCTTTAAGTCCGATATTTGATTCCCTGGAACACATTCTCTTCATTTATCATAGAAGTTGGAGCTTGCTGCATATTAAAATAGAGTTTGGGGGAGATATTATAAAGATAGAATAGAGATATGAATGTGTAAATATAGAGCTAAAGTTCTGGTTAACAAAATGTTGAACAAGATGACTTTTATTTTATCAAGTCGCCATACACGTGATATAGTTTGGATGTCTGATGTTCCCTCAAGTCTCAGGTGGCGCTCCAGTGTTGGAGGTGGGGTCTGATGCAGGTATTTGGGTTACGGGGGTGGATCCCTCATGAATGGCTTGGTGCCGTCCTCGTCCTCATAGTCATGAGCGAGTTCTCACTCTATTAGTTCACGGAAGAGTTGGTTGTTATTTATTTATTTCTATTTGAGTCGGAGTCTCACTCCGTCACCCAGGCTGGGGTGCAGCGGCACACTCAAGGCCACCCCAGTGTCCATCTCCTGGGCTCCGGCGATCCTTCTGCCTCAGCCATCCAAGCAGCCAGAACTACAGGTGTGGGCTACCGTGACTGGCTCATTTTTGATTTCTGGTAGAGACGAGGTCTCGTCAAGTTGCCCAGTCTGGTCTCGAACCTGTGGGCTCAGGCAATCCACTTATCTCAGCCTCCCAAAGTGCTGGGATTATAGGCTGAGCCACTCAACCCAGTTAAGAGTTGGTTGTTTTAAAGAGCCTGGCACCTGTCTCTCCCTCTCCTTGCTTCTGCTCCCACCATGCAACCTGCTAGCTCCCCTTCACCTTCCACCTCAAGTAAAAACTTCCTGAGACTAGATGCTGGCACTATACTTCTTGCACAGTTGGCAGAACCATGAGCTCAACCAAACCTCTGTTTGAAAAATAATAATAAGGCCAGGCGCAGTGGCTCACGCCTATATTCCCAGAACTTTGAGAGATTGAGGTGAGAGGATGGCCTGAGCCCATGGGTTCGAGACCAGCCTGGGCAACTTGGTGAGACCTCATCTCTACAATGAAATTAAAGAATAAATTGGCCGGGCCTGGTGGCACATGCCTGTGGCTCCAGCTACCGAGATGACTGAGGCAGAAGGATCACCTGATCCCAGCAGATGGAGGCTGCAGTGCCACTGCACTCCAGCATGGGTGACAGAGTGAGACTCCAACTAAAATAAATAAATAAATAAAATACATTTTCCAGCCTCAGGTATTGTTTCATGGCAACGTAGGGCAGACTAATGCAACATACTTCAGTAAAATAGTAATTAACCACAATCCAATTAATTTAGATCTTGCTATTGTTGTTGTCTTATTTTACTTTAGAGAGAACAATCTAAATCTCTGTCATACATACTATAGCTACACATACAAGGGCAGCAAAGATGTTTTTTCTCTTACATTTTCTTCTGATTACAAAATTAAATATTCTGTGGCCAAAAATATGAAAATTCCTCACGAAAAAAAAAAGAGGGAAAAAAATAATATAATTACCCAGACATAGATATTTCTAACTTTTTAAAATTCTAGTTGAAATTACACAAAACATATATATAATTTTGTATTTTGATTGATATCATAACGTGTGTTTTCTCCATTAAGAACTCTTCATATATATTGCTAAATTGAGAAAGTTAATGAGGCTTAAAACAAAATAATTTCTTTACTTATTTAGCCAGAGCATAAAATGCATTTGAATAGCCTGATTCCCAGAACATATAAGCACACTTTTTTTATTTTTTAGTTGGAGTCTCACTCTGTCGCCCAGACTGGAGTGCAGTGACCGCTCCCGGCCACCACAGCCTCGACCTGCTGGGCTCCGGCGATCCTTCCGCCTCAGCCTTCCAAGTACCTGGAACTACAGGCGCGTGCTACCATGCCCAGCTAATTCTTTTGATTTATTGTAGAGATGAGGTCTTGCCAAGTTGCCCAGGCGGGTCTCGAACCCGCGGGCTCAGGAAATTCACTCACTTCGGCCTCCCAAAGCGTGGGATTACAGGCTGGGCCACCGAGCCCGGCCTAGGCACACTTTTATACGCAGTCAGTTGCATTCATTTTTGCTTAACTCAACACATATTTACCAAACACTGAACATACGAGAGATAATAAGAAAAGAGTTTATAAAGTTCTGTCCTTGACCTCAAGGAGCTGAAAATTTAGTTAAAAGGCAAAATTTTAATCCATCAGTTAATTAATAATGCAAAGCAATATCTAATCAGGAACCCAGAGGTATATACAGACCATAGCACGCATGAGGGCACGCATGTATTTATAGGCATGGTCACAGGCGAGCTTCTCTGGGCACGCCTCCATTCAAGACCCTGCTGCAGATCTGTTCCCCAGTTCCTTGGAGAAGCATACAGACTGTGTGGGAATGAGAACAGGCACAGCCCTTGAGGATATGACTGTAGGACGGGGGAGGTGGAAGATTATCATCTAATTTCTTCTGCCTATATTCCTTCCATTAACTGGCACATGCAAAACGGGTTGACTATATCTGCAAAGCTGGATTGTCAACAAACAGTAAGACCACGCATTCGTGATTGGAAATACACGAAAGGACACACTACTGTCATGGATTCCACTTCAGCCCATTGACTACTCCCAAGGTTAACGCACACCCATTTTCCTTGACATCTAGCGTCAAGATGGAGTCTATTCTGAGCTTAGAATGGTTTTGGGTTTTTATTTTTTATTTTTGAGTTGGAGTCTCACTCCATCGACCATGCTGGAGTGCAGGGGCGTGCTCACGGCCACCCCAGCATTGACCTGCTGGGCTCTGGCAATCCTTCTTCCTCAACCTTCCAAGGAGACAGAACTATGGGCATGCGCTACCATGCCTAGTTTATTTTTGATTTCTTGTAGAGACAAGGTCGCCAAGTTACCCGGGCTGGTCTTGAAACTGCAGGCTCAGGCAATCTACTCGCCTTGGCCTCCCAAAGTGCTGGGATTACAGACTGAACCACTGAACCTGGTCAGTTTTAGGTCTTTCTTAAAGTAGAGAAAAGATATTTTAAGTGTATATCAAATAGTTGAAAAGAAGTATTTTTTAATTTTTTTTTTTTTTTTTAATAATTAATCAGTATTTTTATTATAGTTTTGTGGGGT